>NC_133653.1:8497460-8800173 GCF_009905375.1 Apium graveolens
CTGACCTACATCGAGCAGCCAATAAGGATAATGGACCAGAAAGAACAAGTGTTGAGGAACAAAACGGTGAAGCTAGTTAGGATCTTGTGGAGAAATCAAAATGTTGAGGAATCAACTTGGGAACTTGAAGACACCATGAGGAATAGATATCCCCACTTATTTTCTAGTTGATTCCGGGACAGAATCCTTGTTAGAGGGGAAGACTGTAATAACTCGAATTTTTGAGACCCTGTAAAACGTTTAATGAATAGTAACCCTAACAGACGGGAAAAACTTTTGAGCCCACACTATATAGTGCATAAGAAAATGAGTTTCGGAATCGATATTACAACTATACGTACCAAATGGGTGTATGTAAACGCTATTAGTTTTCGAAGAAAACGAACTTTGAAAAACGACCGTAATTACGACTTATCAAGGACTACGGGAATCACAATATAATTACGAGATTAAAATCCTACGGATTTATATTCAATTAGGATAAATAAAAATATAAGGAATAAATACGAAAAGAATTACATTGCGAACCATTTACGAATAAGTATTGCGGAGAACGTTTAAGTAACCGAGCGAACACGTAAACGATTAATTAAACGTAACGCCGTAAGTAAACCATGGTAAGGAAGTAACCATGGTTACTTCATCAAATAGTGAGCTAACCCTAGGATGACCAAGCTAGCTAGCAAATAGTGTGCTAAGGAGCTAACCTTGTAGTTTAGCTTGTAAGCTAGCAAGCTACAAAGATATGTCCATGGATTTGGAGACAAGGAATAAACCTAAGCTATCCTAGGAAGAATAAAGATCAACTTGCAAAGATATCAAGTCACCTTCCAAAAAGGCAACCGAGAAATCATCCAAGAGAAGCAACCAAGTGCTATAAATACCCCCCACCCCCATTAGCTCCCATTCGGCTATTTTGAAGAAAATAGGGAAATTACAATTCAAAACTCCAAGCTCTAGTTCTTGTAAAATCCCACAATTATTTCCCAAGCCTCCTAGAAACTAAACTAAGGTAAGAAAAATCTTTCATCTCTTTTTATCAAGGTTTTATGGGTGGAATAAATTCAAGAAACTCACTAGTGAATAGTGTGAATAGTAACCTCTCTTTGGTTTCTTGATTTTAATGGTGGTTTTAGGTTCCAAAAATCATACCAAGAACTTCCAAGCCTCCACCATCTTCAAGAACACATCTCAAGCTTTCAAGAAAGGTAAAAATATTTGGCCTAACTTTATTTAAAGTTCATGTTTAAGATTCATTTAGTAGGTGTTAGTAAACCTAGCTTACTAAGTGTTGTTGATGAAATCTTGATGATTAAGCTAAGTAGATTTAAATTTGGTTATTGTTGCCTCAAGAACATGATGTTATTGAGAGGAGTTTGTGTGTTGATGATGATATGATGATTTTTGGTGGTTTTGTTGATAGTTAAGGCGTAAACGAAACCCCGATCGTAAACGTAACTTCGTTAAAACCAACAAACCGTAACTTTAAGTTTCTGCAGAAAGTCTCGAAGTTTTAAACTGTAGATTCTTTAGAAATAACCTTTTTTTAATATAGACAATGTTATAAGGATCGTTTAGGTGCTTGAATCGCTTAATTCCGATTTACGGATCAAACGTTATGATCGTTTTAGTAAAAGTGTTTTACGCGACAAAAACTGCTACGAATCACAAATTTTGAAAATATAAAGGATAGACTTAAAAGTATTCATAAATCATGAAATTTTTACAGAGAGTAAAATATGGAGTTTCCTAACTGTTATAAAAATTTCAAGTGAAAATAATGATTTCTCAATTTTATAAAAATGTCAGAACCGAGACCGCGCGAGTAGAAACCGTAAGAATCCTTAAGCGGAGCCGACGTCGATATTGAGAATGAACTAAGATACTTAGGAAAATGAAGTGACCATAAAGTGTTTATGACTTAAAAGAAATGTTAAGGGTAGTATGAATTGAGAGGGTGTATAATGAGTAGCACATGAGTGCGAGTTACCATAAGTTAGGACGGAACCTAACGAAATGAAATATGTTTATGGTTATAGATTTCCGAGCGGAACCTAGAGCATCCTCCACCTCGAGATACCCAGACAAGTTTACAAACCCAACTCTATTTTTACTGTTGTGTTGTGAAAGGATTGTTTTACTATCATCGCTTAAATACCATGTTTGCCATGATACGTAGTTTTTGAATTTTTGCATAATATAGCGATGTTGTACGCTAAGTATATATCGTAAAATGTTATTTCACTTTAAGCGTAATGTATTATATAAGACCGAGGGTCGGTCGGGATTTAAGATAAAACCCGGGAATCATTCCAAGAGATATTATAGGGCGGATATAAGTCCATAATAGTACATTTTAAAGGGACTCATCGTCCACTTACGAAACATTAAAACACCTCGAACTTTTAAAATGATTTCCCAACAAGCATATTCCCTCAACTATATTTTATTGATTCGGATATTAAATATTATATACGTATTCCTTTATTATAGGAGTAGTATACTTCAACGTTTATTTATTTCAAACCCGATTAATCATGATAGATTATTAATTATGTAAACACAAACTAGTTGAGGAATACTATTTAAATAAATCTTTTAGAGAATAACTCATTCGAGGTATTATTAATATCAATTATCATTTAAATTATTTATAGACTCCTATTTAAGTAATGATTATTTATTAAGGATTGTTATAGGTTGAAAGATCATAGATCCTGATATACCTTCTGATTTAAAAGTATTATTCGAATAATTTCAGATCGTCGGTGAATATTATTCCGACTTATTGTTATATTAAATATAGTTTCAAGAAGAAACTTTTCCCCTTATTAATTATCTGTTGACAACGGTCAACTCACATCCCTAGTACTTCCTCCGAAATTCTCGAAAGTACGTATATACATATATGTACACTTATATTTAAAAAGATAAACTATCTCTATCAACAAGCAAAACGCTTGGGGAACTTCGATGTGGTTCAAGTTCCCGAGATTGATGGAATTCTGTTGAAGGACAATGTTGAGGTAGACTCTGGTACTATGTGTGCTGGATGGGCTACCAAAGGTACCGCAGACGAAGGTACTTTGTGTACTCAGGAACTTGTGAAGTATGTGCATACCCGAAAATGGGACACGTAGCCCGAATACGGCCAGGGTGATACCCGAGAGATGAAGGTATTCGTCCTTTTACTAGTAAAGAAGGTTACTTCCGTAGGACGACTGATCATCGTATGCGGTGGCTCCTGTGAGATGTCCAAACTCTTCCAATTGGAATTGATATGCAATACCGTAACCCAAGCCTAGGTGCTAGGATTATTATTAAGGTATTCGCAGGTTATAAAACCCCCTTAAAAGAATTATTTTCATAAGAAGGTGTGGGACACCAAGAAATCTACTTTTAAATAATATATATATATAATATATGATGTTATTATACAATCATTTTCATACTGTACATTATTATACTGGGCATCTTAGCTCACACTTGTTTTCTTAAATTGACACAACACAACAATGAATCAAGATGCCTGCCATGAGAACCACGGTCAGGAAATGGGTAGGAAATGGCCAGCTGTTCCGTAGATTGTTTGGTGCAGTACCTCAGGTAGTCGGAATAAGCAGGATTAGTTTTCAGTTGTTTATAGTTCGACTTATTTATAAGTATGGTTTATGTAAGATAAGAAATAAGAAACGTATATTCGGCCGGCGGATTAATCTTACTTAAAGGTCACCCCCGGTAAGACTAATTATATTTGGGTTGTAATAAAATTTCTCTAGTAATGATGGTTCGTTTCCAAGACAATAACCTGTAGTGTGTGTATGTTAAGTGTGGGGTCGTAAAGCGTGAGTATTTACATATCATAGTGTGAGTTGTGTAAGTTTAGATATCGTGGCTTCTGAGACTCCTGACCCCGGGTTTTGGGGCGCCACAACAAATCAGGACTTAACTGAAAATCAGTACTTATACTGAAGTCAGAACTTAAGATATTAGAACTTAAGTTATCAGAACTTAGGATATCAGAAGATATTTATCAGGAGATAATATCAGGACTTAAGAAGACATTCAGATAAGGAAGGCGGCTGATTAAAAGGAAAGAAGATCAAGACTAAAACAAGAAAAGATATGTATGGAGAAGAATTCTATGAAGAATAGAAAACTTGGAAGAAAAGATAACTAGTTGATATATTTTAGGATACAGAATCATATTCGATATCAATTAGAAGATTATCTTGTAACTGTGTAGTATATAAACACAACATAGGGTTTACACTATAATTGTTATCTTAATCGAGAATATTATTAGTTGTAACCCTAGCAGCTCTCGTGATATTGTTCATCACTGAGAGAGAACGGTTCCATTGCAATACAGTTTTATTAATAAGATTATTCAGTGTTTCATACTTGTGTTCTTAATTCGATTTGATTGTAGTATACACTGTATTCAACCCCCTTCTACAGTGTGTGTGACCTAACATATTATGTGAGCAAACGGTTGCACGATGCTGAAACTCGCTATACCAGTATGGAAAAGCTGGTTTATTCCCTAATCCTCGCATCAAGAAAGCTGCGCCCATATTTCCTAGCACATAGAATCGAAGTCCGTACAACATATCCTCTGCGGCAAGTCCTTCACAAGCCAGAATCGTCGTGAAGAATGTTGAAATGGGTTGTGGAGTTGGGACAGTTTGACTTGGAATATATGCCCCGTACAGCAATCAAAGGACATGCCCTGGCCGATTTCTTGTTGGAATTTGACTCTGAGGTTAATGATAAGGCTTTGGTAGTACATCCCTCTCATACTGAGGAGGTCTTAGAGGAGTTTCCACACCCCTGGTGGATTTTACATGTGGATGGTGCGGTTAACAATGGAGGAGCAGGCGCGGGCATAGTACTCATATCTCTGGAGGGCCATCATTTGATTAGTGCAATTCACTTCAAATTCTATGCGACAAATAAAGATGCAGAATATGAAGAATTAATCAATGGCCTAAAGATCACTTTGGAAATGGGAGTGCGGAACCTAATTGCAAAAAGCAACTTAGATCTGGTGGTAAACCAGGTGAATGAGGGGTTTCAAGCTCGAGGACCGCGAACAGAATTGTACTTGAGGTGCGCGCAGCGCCTGATCGGAAAATTCAAAGAGGTTAGGTTGGAATGTGTACCGCGGGAAAAGAACAGCAATGTGGATGCTCTGGAAAAAATGGGATCCCAGCAGGAGGCTATGTTATTGGGATCTATACCCTTAGAAATCCAGGAAGTCCCTAGTATCCCAGAGATAGAGGTGATGCAAGTAGATGAGGCTCCCAGGGAAACATGGATGATGCCCATTCTTGCCTATATTCATAAGGGAACACTTCCTGAGGATAAGTTCAAGGCTCGGTGACTCCGTTACCAGACTGCAAGGTATGTGGTGTATGATGAAGTTTTGTACAAGAGAGGCTTCAATCAAACGCTATTCAGATGTGTCGATGAAGACGAGAGGAATTACATCTTAAGGGAGGTACACGAAGGAATTTGTGGTAATCACTCGGGGGGTAACTCGTTGGCGATAAAAGTTTTACGCCAAGGATACTATTGGCCTACGATGAAGGAGGATTCCCGCGAATTTCGTTAGAGCATGCAATCGCTGCCAACACTTTGTAAATTACTCATCTATGTCAGCGACGCTCTTGATGCCTATGGTGAGCCCATGGCCATTCGCCATGTGGGGGATTGATCTTATTGGAGAATTACCTAAGGCTAAGGGAGATGTCAAGTATGCAGTGGTCGCGGTTGATTACTTTACTAAGTGGGTATAAGCTATGCCGCTGGCGACTATCACCGCGAAGAAAATCAAATATTTTGTCTTCAACTCCATTGTGTGTAGATTTGGAATTCCTTACAAACTTGTTTCTGATAACGGAAAGCAGTTTGATAGTAAGGAGTTGCGACAGTTATGTGAGGATTTGAAAATTAAGAAGGAATTTGCAGCGGTTTATTATCCTCAGAGTAATGGGCAAACGGAGGCCATAAATAAAATAATAAAGCATACCCTTAAGACAAAACTGGAGGAGCACAAAGGCAATTGGCCCAAAGAACTCCCGAAAGTGTTGTGGTCTTACAATACTACTCCAAGATCTACTACGGGAGAATATCCGTTTATGCTCACCTACAGGTATGAAGCTATGGTTCCCGTGGAAGTTGGTTCAGGATCGTTTCGTAGGGATTATTACAAGGAGGAAGATGCAGAAGTTAACTAGAGGCTTCACTTGGACCTTTTGGAGGAAACAAGGGAGAATTCCCAGTTAAGGCTCGCGGCATATCAACAGCGTGTTGCAAGGTACTACAACAAAAAGGTAAAGGGACAACAGCTGAAGGTGGGGGATTTGGTACTCAGGAAGGTGATGCCAAACACAAAGAATCCCCAGCACGGAGTATTTGGAGCTAATTAGGAAGGACCTTACAAGATAAAAGCAATTTTGTGGAAGGGTACTTATCACCTTGAGGACTTGGAAGAGAAGTTGGTTCCGCGAGCATGGAATGCGGAGCATCTCCGAAAGTATTATCAGTAAGGTGCGGCTTTGGCCCCTTACATATTATGTTTACACTTGCAATTATATACATAGGGCTGTGCCCGAGTCATAGACTAGAAACAATAAAATTCCTCCTAGCCTAGGGGGGTAGTGCATGTACTACATACCTTAGAACTAGTTGAAGGATCGTATTTTCGAATAAATTCCCCGTAGAGCATAGTAGTCGTGGGACTGGTGCACTTTTTGACACTAGAGCGCATTATTAATAAAGACTTTGAAAAATTATAAATAGTTATTTGCTTGTTTGTTTGCTTGGTTTTGTGACGCGCCCTAATAAATTGACGCGTCCTGAGAACAAAACTATGTAATGATTTGCATATAAGTATGATGACGCGTCTTTCCAACAAGATGCGTCCTGACAGTGTAGTCTTTTGTTTACAATGTTAAGAGATGGCAGGAACATGACTTATAAAGGGGAAACTAAAAGGAACTCATGTAAAACTGCAATTTTATAATATAAAACAAACATATGCATAATCTTGGTTGATGCTCCAGTTAGTAGGACGCGCCCTCTTACAGACGGATCCAATTTTAGCATTTTATAAAATAAAGTGAGGACGCGTTCACTATCTAATTCCCAATAAAAGGCACGGGTAATGTAGTTAAGAATTTCAGACAAAGGGATGACGTGTCCTGGAAGAGGACGCATCTGGACAAATGCCAGTCACTATATTACCTTGGGTTATTTCAAAATACTTGTCCTCTAAAGGTTGACGCGTCCATGCATGAGGACGCGCCCATATATTATGTGTAGCATAACAGGAATAGAAAAGTGTATAGAAACATGTTATCATGCTAAGGAAAAATACATCATCCAGGAAATCTAAAACAGTCAAAATAACAAATACAACTTGCAAGGCTTAGAAGGACCCGCACCCCTAAGATAATTCAGAAAAAGTTCATAAATTAACATAAGACGCGTCCTAGGCAGGGGGACGTCCTGAGGTTGGTCTTGGTCTTTTGGAGAAGGTGGAGGTGGGACTTGACCCGGAGAAGGAGCAGGGGAAGCGTCGTCTTTTTCCAAGCCTAGGATTATCCTTTTCTCCTTAATGGAATCTGCAGCTCTGACCTTGAAATCAGCCACCCATTTCTGGGTATCTTCATCAAATTTGGAAAATGTGTATTCAGGGTCATTTGCTATGAATCCAGAACACCATTCCTCAAAGCCAGCTGAAAAACCATTCTGGTATACTGGCTTCTTCTCCTCCTTCCAACCATGAACCCTGTCATCATTAAGGAGGTCCAAGTCCAATTGCATTTTGGAGTTGGTAGAAGTAACTTTATCAGCAGCTTTCTCCATAACAGTAATATGGACATTAAGGCGCGCCTTCTCCAATCGCAACTCAAGAATCTCTGCATCTTTTGAATGGGCCAGGAGGTTGATTTTCTTCTCCAGAGCTTTGACTTTATCCTCAACCTTGCTTTTGGCAGTGTCAGTGGCCGCAAGACGCGCCCTTAGCCTGGAAGCCATGTTAGCGCTCTACCTTGCATGCAGATGGAGTTCAGCCGCAGCCCTCACCATGGCCTGCTCAGTCTGCTCCTCAGTTCTGAAGGTCCAACCTCTCACTTCATCCTCAGTAAAAGTTCCAGAAGATGACATGCCCAGATATCTAAGGACAAAAGATTGGTCATCGGGAACTATCTTCTGACGCTTTGAGGGCGCGTCCTCCTTATCTGAGATGTTCACCACAGTGGTATCGATGATTTTTGGTGGGGGAGAAGGTGCAACAGCAGGTAAAAGATCCTTGGGTTTTGGATCAGGTTTCACAGGAGTGTGCTTGATCCTGGATTTCAGTTTTCTGGTGGCCCCAATGGCAAACCCTTTGGGAAGAGAAGTCATATTTGTGACATAACATGGAAAATATTAGACATGAACGCGCCAAGATATGAGGACGCGCCTTGTGTGATATGACCTATCAATATTAAAATGACAAGTATGCATATAATGATTTCGTATACACTGAAAAGAATTATGAGACAAGACGCGTCATGTGTGATATGAGGCATCCTGAGTGAACTATGGAATGTAACAGCCTTATGCAAACATCAAAATCACATAAAGGATACGACGACGCGTCCTGACAGCAAGACATATCGAAAGCAAAATATATAGATGTTAAACACACACACACACACACATATATATATATATATATATATATGTTAGGCAAAGTGGAAGCTATACAGGTAAAGGTGCATGTATGATGCATCATAAGTCCGTGACGCGTCCTATGTTTGATAAATTCTTACCTTGTTCTAAGTCTACTTGTCCACTAATGTCCAATTGGACTAGTTCTGTGGCATTGAGTCCTCTACCTTTTTCAGAAGCTGTGAGAATGGGTTTTCCATTGTAAAACTCACGGAACTTATAAATGGAACCAACCCTTGCAGATAAGGCTCCAATCTTTTTCAGATCAGCTTCTGTAATCATTTCCTTGAGATTGAAGTGATTTTCAGCGTATTTCAGTACTTTTTCTGCTCTCTTTTTCCTCTTTCCTGTGAGTTCTCTCTGTGTTCTTTTATCTAAGGAAGAAGAATGGCAGTTGTTAGAAGGAAAATAAAATTTGATAATGAAGTAGACGCGTCCTGAATAATTAGACGCATCCTTGGTGCAATACTTACTTGGGTTCAGGTTGAAGCGTACACGAGCTCTCTTAACGTCATAAACGTAAAAAAATGGTTCCTTCCAATCTCTCTCGTGGCTCGCCTTGCCTTCGTTGAAGCCCTTTTTATTTAACCACTTGTTGACTACAAAGAAATGCTACCCAGGAAAAGATTTCCTGATGCTAAAGAAATAGCTGAACTCCTTCATAGAGGGCGCGCCCAACTCCAAGTTGTGGTACATGATGTATAAGGCCCAAGCCAGTTTGTATGAGTTGGGAGAGAGTTGAACAGGGGCTACATCATACCACTTTAGGATTTTCTTGATGTATGGGTGCAAGGGCGCGCCGAAACCCAGAGAAATGAGTTTGGGGGTGAGCACCATCCTGGGAATTCTAAGATTCTCCATGGTGAAGAGATGAGGCCTCATCTTGCGCAGAGGACGCGCCCAGATTCCCTCCATGTCATAGTGCTTCATATTCCAACCAATCTCCAATTCTGTGGCTGTGGAATTCATGCCAATATAAGCCAATTTATTCTCTCTCTTTCTCCAGACATTCTTCTCTGTTTAAGGAAGGTCCTCGAGTTCCTTCCAGTCAAAATCAAGTTCTACATCTTCTGGTTCCCAATGTTCAAGTGGAGTGTCAGATTTTTGAGGAGAAATGGGATATTTGTCGGGATCAGGAGCTCTTTGTTCGAATTCACTCTCATTGTGAGGAGAGGACGCGCCCTGAGTAGGTGATGCATCCTGAACAGGAGACGCGTCCTCCTCAGAAACGATCACGCGAGAAGGTGGTTGGCTAGTTGTGGGGATAATCTCATCGTCGGACCAATCTTCAATGGTTGACCTAGTATTGAGAATCGGAGTTCTTTTACGTTTTAATTTTCTTTTTCCCATCCTGGAGCTTATAAGGATGTGATCCATAGAGTCGGAACTAGAATCTGACATGATCGAAGATTTTGATTTGAGAAATTCAAAGATGCGTGCTTCCGCCTCAAGAAAGGGAGTAGTCCTATGAGATTCAGAAGGCTCAGAAATGAAAGAAATTGGAGGAGGAGAGTAGATCCCTATGCGCTTGTTGAGAGCTTTAAAAGGATGGATAGGGGAAGAAGACACATCCTCCAGCTGAAACAAGAAGGAAGAAAATTTTGAGGACGCGTCCATGACTTAAAGAAGAGAAGCAAAAGTAAAGAAAAGGAAGTAAAGTATGAAGGTATGATTAACATGAGGATGCGTCCTAGAAAGTCTAATGCAAGGAAATTGGTTAATAGGTTTAAAAAGGTATGGCATAAGACGTGTCCTAGTCTGATGGTGCGTTTACTCTGTTCTCATTATGATGACTTAGTTTATGTTAGTTAAACTATGTAATAAACAAACAGTAGGAGGCGCCCTATAAGGACGACGCGTCCACAGGAGCTAAAACACAGTGGAAGTTGAATCAATTATGGTTGATTTGGGGAAAGTTCATTTAAACCCTAAAAACATTTAATTCAAGATCAAAAGAGCAAAACATGATGCTTTTACAAATATATACATATATACACATGAAGAAAAGAAGAACAACTATATGGAAAAAGAGAACACGAACAGTTTCTTGCCTATTGTGAGAGATTTAATCAATAAAATGAAGAAATAAAAGAAGATTTACATACCTTGTAAGTTAAGGGATTGATTGTGTGGAAGGGATCGAATAATGGATGGCTGAATCGTCGGAAAATTGAGTATGAAGCTTCGGGGCGGCGATGGTGACAGTTTTTGAGAGAGAAGAGACAATAGTGGCAATGATGTGTTATTTTAGGGTATTTATAAAAAAGGGAGTGATGATGTGTACAATAGCTGTCATGCAACGGTCGATTTTGGGAAAATTAAGCTTTGACGCATCCAGGTGTCAGGACACGTCTAGATGTTTAAAAGAGGAAAAATTCAAATTTTGCTTGTGGTTTTTGAGTAAAAAAATCCAATTTTGTTTTCAACTACAAATGGAATTTGGGGGGTAGTAGTTATACCAAAAATTTGGCATTGGGTCAAATGCGGGTTAACTAGAGTCAAACTCGGCATTGCATTGCAAAAGGGGAGATCATGACGCGCCCATCAAGGTAGGGCGTGCCCATCATGGTTGGAGTGTTTATTGAAGGATGGTCATGTGGTAAAGAAGTTTGAGGTACGCGCCTGGGAGGTAGGGCGCGTCCTATCTCTGTGGAATGTCATGGGAGGTAGTTGCTAAAGAAAAATACAGGCTTCATGCAAGGTCAAGACGCACCCTATGTTTAGGAAATGCATTTTTAAGGGTGAGCTCAGGACAAGGCATGCATGGAGAGGAGCAATGGAGCGTTATTTCCACTAACATATTTGTTGTAGGTACTCTTTGAAGAATTCCCTCCTTGAGACAGTCAAGGAGGGGGATATCCGTAAAAAGCTTGAAGGCTTTCAGGGGTATGCTTGATGACTGAAGGCCTCCTCCTGTATTCAACGGGTGTCCTCGTTGGGGATGCGGGGTTAACTTTGGTGTGTGCTTTGGGAGCTCTGTTCTTGTATTCAACGGGTTTCCTCATTGGAGAACTTTGGAGTCCTCCTGTACTTTACACCCAAGAGCTTGGGATCACCTATTCTGCTATCTGGTGGGTTATCCTCATTCGGGGGACAGGGACGCGTCCGACATTTGGGGTGAACCGTGGCTATACCTGCATTCATAAATCAAGGGAGATAGCTGTAGCGAAGTGTTATCCTTGCGGAAGGAGATGCACTATCCGTGAAGTACTACGATTACGGACGAGCCTTGGGCCTTCGCGGCTGGGCCTCATAGTTGGACATTCCTAAAGCTAGCGGAAGATGGATTCTGGATAGGCTTCTACAGGGCCTGAGAATAAGAAGTCTAAGCCTATTAGATTTCTTGTTCCCTAAGAACTACGCCAGACTTGATCCCTATATAAAGGGTACGTAGTCACATTGAGAGGGGTAAGAAGTTGAGAGCTGAAAAGGAGCCACCACTTACTCTAATCAATCTCAGCCTAAAATAACCACAAACCACCACACGCCGTTTGATTTTCCGACAGACAACCACCGTCATAGATCTTAATTCCGGTGAAAAATCTCAAACTTTGTTGTTACCAGATTCCTCCGTCAACACTAACACTACTCTAAAATTAAAAATAAAATATTCATTTTAAGAAAAAGAAAAAAATTAACTAAAATTCATCTTACATAAATAGATAGAAACTATTTCAAACAACACATTCAAGTTTCAATAATAAACTATTTTATACAACTTGATCTGATATCGAAATTATACAACATTTAAATTAAAAATAATAATTATTTAATTCTTAAGATAATATTCAAATTTTCTAAATTAAATTATCATTGAAGTTATATATAATATAAATAAATACATATAAATATTAACGAAAACCCATATATCCCACAAGAAGTTAGTATATATTAATGAATGAATTGCTTTGTTGCGTATACATATATACTATACATGACAATTCATTAGTGTCGTATACTTTCATGTCATGTATTTTTGTGTTTAATTTATTTGAAGGTCAAAGAAAAAAATCGACATATTTGGTGTTCGTGTACTTTCGTGTTTGTGTACTTTCATTTCGTATCGTGTTTTTCGTGTAAAATTAAATATTAATATTAATATAAATGTCATATAAATCATAATTCAAAACAACTCAAACATAATTACACATACTAAACTCTCATGAGTAGATAAAGCAAACAACCCCAAATTTTGGGTCCATAAAACAAATCGATAAGGGTTATTGAAAGAAAAATAATTAAGATAAAAGTGAAAATGAGGGCTTCGAGCCGGTGGATATTTTACAACCGAAGGGTGAAGGACAAAGGATGGTAAAAGACAAAGGCGGCTAAAGAGAGGAGTTTTTTTAGGGTTTTACTCATGTAATGTTGATTTTATAAAATTGATTTTAAACCTTATTACTCAAAAATTGGATTGGATGAAAGGTTAAAGATGAGAAATCAGACCGAGTACTCGACCGACTTTGAACACTACTTAAAATGAATTTATCAAACTGACTCGGTATTTGTATAATTGACATCATCTAACATTGTTATAGGTGGAATTTATAAGCATGAAATTAGTAAAGAAAAAATGTAAAAAAATATAAATGTTGTGTGTTAGCAGAGGAAATAGATGCTACATTGAGCTAAGCTGTGTAGTGATGTCCCAGAAAATATACATGAGATTTCCTTTTTTATTTTATTAACTTTTTTCTTTCACAACTACTTACATAGAGAGATGAGCCACTTAAGTGTAAAGGTTCCACCGATGCAGATGCATATTTTAAGTATTACCTGTGATGTCTTTTTTAGCCTAATATAAAACAAATTTCATTATATTAGATATTTGACTTACCTAAGGATATAAATCGAAGTTAAGATTTATTTTGTGATTTAAATACTCAATAATAGAATATGGTAGAAAGTGATAGTTGTCAACAAATATAATACAATATATTTTTTTATTTATTTTTATTGATTGGATCGATTCAGTTTTTTCGGTTCGGTTTTAGCGTAAAATCAAAACCGGAAAATTAGTTTCGGGTTCGGTTTTTAATATTTTGGTTTCGAATCGATTTGGTTTTACACGGATCGGTTTTACATGGATCGGTTTTTACTGGTTTCGGTTCGGTTTCAGTTTCATTTTATTTTTTTGCTCAGCCCTAATTTCACACGTGTGATTATATATGTAAGAAAAAAAATGGTTGTTTATATAAGTATTTTAAAACATATTTACAATACTTGTTAAAATATTCTAAATGTTTTCCTTGTGACTGGCCTTCTTTTTTATTTACACGCACACATATATACATAATACTCTAAATATAATTATTTTTTTTAGTTTATTATTTGTTACATAATATCTAAATTCTATTTTCAAATTGATGTATTTACACCAAATATTATAAATATGCGGAAATGTAGTATGTTGATTACTTACACGTTATTAAGTACCTTATTTTATAAAATTTAAACATTTATTAACTTCAAATATACAACAATGGGTTTATTTTGACTACATCACATATTATGAAATTATTAATATATTATATCAACGTAATTATATATTATTATGTATGTATATGTAATGTATTTTTGTACATATATATGTGTATTTATTTGTGTGTGTGTTTGTATATGAAAATATGTATGTACATGTGTGTATACATGTACATATATATATGTATATATGCACATGTTTGTATTTATGTATGTATTATTTCAAAATTTAATCAATCAAAATTAATCAAGATAATTTAATTTTAAATTTTAAATAAATATTTTTCTTTAAAATGAAAAGTTAAATATATATGTTACTTAGTTTGTCTCAGTCAATCGCGGAGATTATGAGAAAATGATGAAATCGCTCCCTGAAAAGCTCCCTAAGTCTTGGAAAGAGTTTGCTCTCTCCCTGAAAAGACAGAAAGGAGAGATCACATGGACTAACTTAATGTTGGACATCTCTGTGCAGGAGCAGCACAAGTCCAAACAAGAACATGTGATGCCCGCTGAACATGGGAGCTCGAAGGTGAATGTAGTGACTGTAGGACAGAAAAGAAAGGTAGCCACTAAGAAGGCTAACACTAAACCTGAAAAGAACAAGGTTAAGAAACCAAAGGAAAATAAACCATGTCGGTCTTGTGGACCGGTTGGTCATCGGAGCAAGGACTGTCCTAGTAAGAAAGCTAAGAAAGTTGGAGTGGTAGCTCAAGAAAATACTGTGCTTGGACTTGGAACCACGAGTGGGCCTGTAGCTAACATGGTTGTTGGTGAGTTTGTTGCCTCTGAAACTAATAACGGGTATGTTACTTACAACCTTGTATTACTTTCCACTTATCTGTCACATGAGTGGTTGATTGATACTGGAGCTAATGTGCATATTTGTGCTAATATTAGTTTGTTTATATCTTTTCAACAGAATCATGGAGTGATAGTGACGATGGGGAATGCTAGTGTTACACAAGTGCTTGGAATAGGAAACGTGGACCTGAAGTTTGCTTCTGGGCGGATTCTATCTCTCACTAGAGTGCATCATGTTCCCTCCATTCGTAGAAATATAATAAGTGGAAGTTGTCTAGTTAAGAACGACTTTGAACTTTCTTTGAAATGTAATAAAGTAGGTATTACTCATACTGGTACAGTTTTTGGCAAGGGTTACCGATGGCTTGTTTTTGATAAATGTTGAACCCGTTTTGGGTGATTTTATTATTGATAGTATTGCATCTTCTGTTAATTGTATTGAATCATTTGATTTGTGGCACTTACGACTTGATCATTTAAATTTTGGTGCTCTAAAGAATATGATGAATTTAAAGTTGATTCCAAAGTATGCCATTGATTAGAAATCTAAGTGTCAAGTGTGTGTTGTTAGGCACAAAGCATGCGCTAATAATTCGCGCAAGTATACGCGTTCGCAAGTAATATAGAATGATTTCTAGTTCGTTCCCACAGAGACTCTGACTAATTATGTTCAATTAACACTTACTCGCCAATGTATGATTACTTCTCAATGTCATGACAATAACACTTAAGGTTGATTAACTAATTATTAACTAGAATTAACTACGAGAATAAAACACTTAAATAACACTTGAGTTAACAATATTAAACACACATGAGATCATAACTTCATTACTACTTCCTTCAATAGTCATTGTTATTACCCTTAGCATGTAACGGTGATGATATTAATCGAACAACACGAAACTGATGTAAGCCAACTTTCGTTGTACAAGTATCATTCTACCAAACATCAACAATTAAGATAGAAGTTGAATAGGCATCAATTATATTGAGACCCTATATGTCTACAGAATTTGACAACATAATGATTTAAGCGCAAGTTATTCATTATGATTACATAGGGCAAGTGAAACGGTTAGAGTTACCCACTAATCATGCATACACATACATGAACCTATGCTAGCATGGCAAGTTCTAAATCTCAAGATTCACTGGCGCTTCACAAGAGATTAACAAGCTATCTTATATGTTCGCGATGCACATAAGACGAAAAAGCACAACCTATGCTAGATATCATACAATCATCACACATCAAGGTATTAAACAATTAACTAGAGAAACCCATAGTAAATCCGCTATGACCCCATGATCACGATTAGCCCATGATAGAACTCATCGTCACCATGGGTTCATATGAAAACATAATAATAACACGACAATATAAACTAATAAAATACTTATTAAAACCAGAGTACGTCACAAGAGTAAATAGGTTCAAATTAAAGAAAACTAGCATCCACTGTTACAACGAATAAAAGAATCACAAGAAATCGTATGCTTCCTCTTCTCGTTGTGGTGTGCTAAACGGTCTTCTTAATCTTCTCTCCTTGCCCCTTGCTTGTTACTTTTTTTCATGAAACGTCTCTGAAGATTACTTATATAAAAGTCCACAAGAATCAGCCATCTCAGAAGTCCAGTAGAACACGAATTATAAAAAGCAGAATTAAAAATCTCAACCCCAGGCGGCCGCCCCAGCTTCCCAGACGGGCGCCTCAGCTTCCAAGCGGCCGCCCCAGATCTCTAGGCGGACGCTTGGGACACTTCTGGAAAATTCTTCGTTCTAGACCTGATTTTGCCGATTTCTTCGCATAACTTCACGCAACCGATTCCAAGTACTTCCCTAGGCTTATTTTGATGAATTCTTCCTACATACGCAAGTTATACCCTGAAATGCAAAAACACAAGAAAAACGCATCAAATACACAAAATACTTGATTTCAAGACATCAATTCGGGCCATATAAGACGTTCTAAGTGGTATAAAATGCCACTTATCACACCCCCAAACTTAAATCGATGCTTGACCTCAAGCGTCACAGACTCACAAACAAAATAAAAAAAACATGGATGAATGCAAACTACATGAAATGCAACGATCCCCCTCGCAATGACTAAACCAACCAACACATAACATCTCAACAAATGCAATTAGGCGACTAAAGATCAATCAAATCACGCAAGCTAACATACAACTAGAAACATGGTGTGTGCGAATGCTTAACAGATATGCTTCGAAACTAGATCAATTATCATAACTCAATTATCATCAAGGCAATCACATGATTATACGAAGAATAAATTCTAGACACAAAATGACTTATACCACTTCAAGATCACTGGAGCTTATTACGGAATCATGCTTTTATTCAACACAATAAACAAATACTTATTTGATCGTACAATGAGTGAGGTCCACAAAAGACTTATGCAATGGCATCCATTTAACGAGCGTTAGGTTAGCGGATCCCATACTATAAAAGCCTTAGGTCACTAGGCACAAAGTCCCCTAAGAACTTAATAACTCGAATACCAAAGAGCTCACTCGTGATCAATTATGCATTAAACCATATTTTTCTTTTTTTTCTTTTCTTCTTCTTTTTTTTTCTTTTTTTTTAAGTTTCGCTCCATCTTGCTCAACCCTAGACTACTCGCATAAAATACGAGCCGGCTACTAGCCAATTGACGCCTAGCCACAACTAGCAATGAATTCCAATTTTTTACTCAACACTACCTTTGCATCATTCGTCGGTAGAGCCTTGACTTCTACCCATTTTGAGACATAATCGACTGCCAGCAAGATGTACTGATAATTGCAGGACGAGATAAATGGTCCCATGAAATCGATTCCCCAACCATCGAAGACCTCAACTTCAAGCATCACATTTAAAGACATCTCATCCTTTTTAGTAAGATTCCCAACTCTTTGGCAACGATCACACCTTAAAACAAACTGATGTGCATCCTTAAACAACATAGGCTAGAAAAAACCTGCTTGTAAAATATGAGCTGCTTCTTTTCACCACCATAATGTCCACCATAAACTGTGGAATGGCAGTCTCATAATATCCCCTCTGTCTCATAGAATGGGATACATCTCCTGATGATCTGGTCAGCTCCTTGTCTAAACAAATATGGTTCATCCCACATATACCACTTCAATACAGAAACTTCTTCTTTTGAGCCACATTCATATTAGGAGGCATTATATTGCTAACCAGATAGTTCACAATATCTGTGAACCATGGTTCTTCCTCCTGAACTGCGAACAACTGCTCATCCGGAAAAGATTCGTTGATCAATGTCTTATCATGTGAAGTAGAATCGGGATTCTCCAATCTAGAGAGATGGTCAGCTACTTGATTCTCAGTACCTTTTCGATCCTTGATCTCTAACTCAAATTCCTGTAGCAAGAGCACCCAACGAATAAGTCTAGGCTTCGAATCCTTCTTTGAGACCAGATAGTGAATGGCAGCATGATCAGTGAATACTGTCACCTTTGTCCCAAGCAGATAAGATCGGAATTTTTCGAAACCAAAGACTATAGCCAAGAGCTCCTTCTCAGTACTCGTGTAGTTCATTTGAGCTCCATTAAGCGTCTTACTAGCATAGTAGACCACATGAAAAAGATTATTCTTGCGCTGCCCAAGAACTGCTCCCACTGCATAATCACTCGCATCACACATCATCTCAAAAGGTTCTGTCAAATCATGTGCCGTAATAACTGGTGCAGTTATTAAACTCTTCTTGAGAGTCTCGAATGCCTCCAAACATTCATCATCAAATTTGAAAGGCACATCTTTCTCGAGCAAGTTGCACAACGGCTTAGATATCTTAGAGAAGTCCTCGATGAAACGCCGATAAAAACCTACATGACCAAGAAAACTACGGATTCCTTTCACAGAAATAGGTGGCGGAAGATTTTCAATGACTCCCACCTTGGCTTTATCCACCTCAAGGCCTTTGCTAGAGACTTTATGCCCAAGAACGATGCTTTGTTGCACCATAAAGTGACATTTTTCCCAATTGAGCACCAAATTAGTTTCCACACACCTTTTGAGCACCGAACGAAGATTATTCAAACATTCATCGAACGAATGTCCAAAGACGGAGAAGTCGTCCATGAACACTTCGATATTATTTCCAACCATATCAGAGAATATAGCCATCATGCATCTTTGAAAAGTGGCAGGTGCACCACATAAGCCAAACAAAACTCTGCGAAAAGCAAACGTGCCAAATGGACAAGTGAAAATAGTCTTTTCTTGATCTTCTGATGCAATGCAAATCTGATTATAACCTGAATAGCCGTCCAGAAGACAATAATACTCATGATCAGCCAACCTGTCAAGCATCTGATCAATAAATGGAAGAGGGAAGTGATCCTTCCTTGTGGCTTTGTTCAACTTTCTGTAGTCCATGCATACCCTCCATCCTGTGACTGTTCGAGTGGGGATGAGCTCGTTCTTCTCATTTGCTACCACAGTTATACCTCCTTTCTTAGGTACACATTGCACGAGGGTCACCCAGGAACTGTCAAAAATAGGATATATAATTCCTGCATCCAACCACTTAAGAATTTCTTTCTTCACCACTTCTTTCATAATAGGATTAAGTCTTCATTGTTGCTCAACAGTCAGCTTGCTACCTTCTTCTAGTATAATTTTATGCATACAGTACGAAGGGCTGATTCCTTTAATATCTGCTATAGTCCATCCGATGGCCGATTTAAATTCTCTCAAAATCTTCAAGAGCTTGTCCTCATCACTACCTGAAAGGTCAGATGCAATAATAACAGGCAAAGTAGATGTATCACCTAAAAAAGCATACCTCAAGTGTTCAAGCAATGGTTTAAGCTCCAAAGTAGGTGCTTTCTCAATAGATGGTTTGAGCTTTCCCTCAGCATTCTTGAGATCAATTGTACCAAGAGATTCAAATGGCATGTCTAACTTTCGCCTCCAAGGAGAAGCATTTAGATATTGTAGTTGCTCATTGCCTTCCTCATCTTCATTGTCAAATTCCCCCACTAAGGCTTTTTCCAAGGCATCAGACCTTAGCACATGATCAAGTTCCGAAGTTACCGCAGAATCGATCAAATCCACCTTGAAGCACTCCTCATCTTCTGTAGGGAATTTCATCGCATTGAAAATATTGAATGTCACATCCTGATCTTGGACCCTCATAGTAAGTTCACCTTTTTGCACATATATCAAGGTATGGCCTGTAGCCAAGAAAGGTCTTCCCAAGATTATGGGAATCTTCTTATCTTCCTCGAAATCCAGAATGACAAAGTCTGCAGGAAAGATGAGCTTATCCACCTTTACTAACACGTCCTCCACGATGCCTCGTGGGTATGTAATAGAATGATCAGCCAATTGTAGAGACATGTAGGTGGGCTTTGGATCAGGAAAATTCAGCTTTTTGAAGAGACAACGACATCAGATTGATGTTTGCTCCTAAATCGCAAAGGCACTTGTCGAATGACAACTTGCCAATGGTGCAAGGAATGGTGAAGCTACATGGATCTTTAAGCTTTGGAGGTAATTTTTGTTGCAGCACAGCATGCACTCTTCCGTTAGAGCAACGGTATCAAGGTCATCCAGTTTAACCTTTCTTGAAAGAATACCCTTCATGAATTTCGCATAACTAGGCATTTGCTCTAGAGCCTCAGCAAAGGGTATGTTGATGTGAAGTTTCTTGAACACCTCCAGAAACTTACCGAATTGCTTGTCCATCTTTTATTTTTGCAATCTCTTAGGAAAAGGTGGTGGAGGATAGAGCTGTTTCTCCCCTGTATTACCCTCAGGCAGAGTGTGTTCAACAGTAGTCTTCCTTGGTTCCGCCTCTTTCTCCTTTTGCTTTTCTTCTTCATCTACAACTTCAGCTTCTCCATCTTTTGCTTTTTCAGCATCAGCAACTTTTCCAGACCTTAAGATAATAGCTTTGACTTGCTCTTTAGCTTCCTTCCTTCCTGGCACTTCAGTATCGCTGGGAAGTGTGCCAGGTTGACGATTGAGCATGACATTGTCTATTTGACCGATTTGATTTTCCAAGATCTTGATAGAAACAACCTGACTTTTGCACAACAACTTTAGCTCCTCGAAATCAGCACTAGAAGGTGGAGCAGCACCTCCTTGTTGCGGATATGATTTCCTTTGAGCATATTGCTGAGGTTGCGTGAATCCAGGTGGATTAAACTGTTTACTTACACCTTGCTGATACGGTTGCTAAACAGTATTCTGAATATTGCTCCAGCTGAAATTGGGATGATTTCTATTATTAGGATGATAAGTAGCTGGCACAGGTTACTGCAGTCGCTGATAATTGTTCACATACTGAACAGATTCATTAATAAGAGAACACTGATCCGTAGCATGAGAGCCTGCATAAAGCTCACAAACCATAGCTATCTGATTGACTCCATAGTTGGCTAAAGAATCGACCTTCATAGACAGCGCTTGGAGCTGTGCTGCAATAGATGTATCTGCATCAACTTCCAGAATACCCGCTACCTTCCCAGGAATCATCCTTTGAGTTGGGTTTTGATTTTCATTTACAGCCATAGTTTGAATAAGATTATAGGCTTCAGTATAGCTTTTGGCCCACAAGGCGCCTCCAGCTGCTGCATCGAGCATGGGCCGAGATTGGGCCCCCAAACCATTGTAGAACCCATTGATCACCATCCAGTCAGGCATACCATGATGTGGACACTTTCTCAACATCTCCTTATAGCGCTCCCAAGCTTCGCACATATATTCTGTTGGTTGCTGCGCAAACTGAGTAAGAGCACTCCTCATAGCTGCAGTCTTGGCCATTGGATAAAACTTCACCAGAAACTTTTGCGCAAGATCTTGCTAAGTAGTGATGGACCCAGCTGGTTTAGAATATAACCAGTCCTTAGCTTTATCCCTCAGAGAGAATGGGAAAAGCCTCAGCTTGATAGCCTCATCAGTAACACCATTATATTTGAAAGTACTACAGATCTCGACAAAATTCCTGATATGCATGTTGGGTTCTTCAGTCACAGCACCTCCGAAAGAAACAGAATTCTGCACCATCTGAATAGTGCCCGGCTTGATTTCAAAAGTATTAGCCTGAATATCCGGATGAAGGATGCTTGACTGAATGTCATCAATTTTAGGCCGAGAAAAGTCCATAAGAGCTGGATCTGCTGGAACTATACGATCACCCATGATTACCGGTTCTTTCTGCTCACTCTCTTTATTCGAATCTTCAAAATCTATCTTCTCCGGAATATCAAGAACTGAGTCTGTCTCCTCAATCGTATCTAGAGTCCTCTTGCGAGTGCGAGAACGTGTTTGTATAAATGCTCGCTAGAGTACCTGAAACACAACCAGAAACACTAAGTAACAAGTCTTAATCAATGAGTCCTAATGACCACTGATGGCAAGTACATAAACTAAACAAATTAACACCGAGTCCCCGGCAGCGGCGCCAAAAACTTGTTAGGCACAAAGCATGCGCTAATAATTCACGCAAGTATACGCGTTCGCAAGTAATATAGAATGATTTCTAGTTCGTTCCCACAGAGACTCTGACTAATTATGTTCAATTAACACTTACTCACCAATGTATGATTACTTCTCAATGTCAAGACAATAACACTTAAGGTTGATTAACTAATTATTAACTATAATTAACTACGAGAATAAAACACTTAAATAACACTTGAATTAACAATATTAAACACACATGAGATCATAACTTCATTACTACTTCCTTCAATAGTCATTGTTATTACCCTTAGTATGTAACAGTGATGATATTAATCGAACAACACGAAACTGATAAAAGCCAATTTTTGTTGTACAAGTATCATTCTACCAACATCCACAATTAAGATAGAAGTTGAATAGGTATCAATTATATTGAGATCCTATATATCTACAGAATTTGACAACATAACGATTTAAGCGTAAGTTATTCATTATGATTACACAGGGCAAGTGAAACGGTTAGAGTTATCTACTAATCATGCATACACATACATGAACATATGCTAGCATGGCAAGTTCTAAATCTCAAGATTCACTGTCGCTTCACAAGAGATTAATAAGCTATCTTATATGTCCGCGATGCACATAAGACGAATAAGCACAACCTATGCTAGATATCATACAATCATCACACACCAATGTATTAAACAATTAACTAGAGAAACCCATAGTAAATCCGCTATGACCCCATGATCACGATTAGCCCATGATAGAACTCATCGTCAACATGGGTTCATATGAAAATATAATAATAACACGACAATATAAACTAATAAAATACTTATTAAAACCAGAGTATGTCACAAGAGTAAATAGGTTCAAAGTAAAGAAAACTAGCATCCACTGTTACAACGAATAAAAGAATCACAAGAAATCGTATGCTTCCTCTTCTTGTTGTGGTGTGCTAAACGGTCTTCTTAATCTTCTCTCCTTGCCCCTTGCTTGTTACTTTTTTTTCGTGAAACGTCTCTGAAGATTACTTATATAGAAGTCCACAAGAATCAGCCGTCTCAGAAGTCTAATAGAACACGAATTATAAAAAGTAGAATTAAAAATCTCGACCCCAGGCGGCCGCCCTAGCTTCCCAGGCGGGCGCCTCAGCTTCCAAGCGGCCGCCCCAGATCTCCAGGCAGGCGCTTGGGACACTTCTGGAATTTTCTTCGTTCTGGACCTGATTTTGCCAATTTCTTCGCATAACTTCACGCAACCGACTCCAAGTACTTCCCTAGGCTTATTTTGATGAATTCTTCCTACATACGCAAGTTATACCTGAAATGCAAAAACAATAGAAAAACGCATCAAATACACAAAATACTTGATTTTAAGACATCAATTCAAGCCATATAAGACGTTCTAAGTGGTATAAAATGCCACTTATCATGTGTAACTGCTAAACAAACAAGGAAGCTTTTTCATAATATTGTTAGGGATTCAAACTTGTTAGATTCAGTTCTCTCGGACATATGTGAATTCGGTGGTGTGTTGACTAAGGATCACTATAGATATTTCATTACCTGTATAGATGATTGTAGTAGATATTGTTATGTTTATTTGTTTAAACATAAGGATTGAGCACTAGATAGATTCATTATGTATAAAAATGAAGCTAAAACAGAAACTGGCAAAGTACTTAAATGTTTGAGATCTGATAGAGGTGGTGAGTATACGAGTACCTTGTTTAATGAATTTTGCGCAAGCAATGGTATAGTTCATGAGGTTACTCCACCATACATACCTGAGTCTAATGGGGGTGGCAGAGCGAAAGAACAGAACTTTTAAAGACATGATTAACAATATGCTAATTAATTCTGGGTTGCCTAAGTACATGTAGGGAGAGGCTCTTAATAAGGCTTCCTATTTTCTGAATAGAGTCCCTCTGAAACATATAGACAAAGACACCTTATGAATTATGGAGAAAGCATAAGACAAATTTGAGTTATCTTCATGTGTGGGGTTGCCTTGCTAAGGTGCCTGTCCCTGAACACAAGAGAGAGAAACTAGGTCCGAAAACTGTTGATTGTATCTTCTGGGCTATCTTGAAACCACTACTGCTCTGATATTTTTAGTATTAAAATATGACATAGATGATATTGTGGTGAATACGATAGTTGAGTTTCATGATGCAACTTTCTTCGAGGAAGTGTTCCCTATGAAGACCGGTATACCTTTGGGTAATTCTGAGGATGATCCCACTCACACCTCGAGTTCTATTCCTGATTATGTGGAAAAGATGACAAATGTAGGGGCAGAACTTGGTAGTAGCTCTACTCCTAATGAAGTAAAGGAACCTAGAAGGAGTAAGCGTGCAAAGGTAGTCAAGGACTTTGGAAGTGATTTTATCACTTACAGTATCGAGGATGAGCTTTTAACATTCCATCAAGCCACGGATTCTTCGGAGTCAAGGTATTGGAAAGGCGTTGTGAAGAGTGAAATTGACTCAATTGTTTATAACGGAACATGGGAGTTAGGTGATCTCCCTCCTGGGTATTCTACTATTGGATGTAAATGGATTTTCAAGAGGAAGCTAAACCCTGATGGATCAATAGATAAGTACAAGGCTAGGCTAGTTGCTAAGGGATTTAGGAAAAGGGAATGGATTGACTATTTTGATACATACTCTCATATTGCCCGAATGACAACAATCAGAATGCTTATTGTATTGGCTTCCGTACATGGTCTTATCATCCATCAAATGGATGTAAATACAGTTTTTCTTCATGGTGACCTTGAAGAAGAGATTTATATGGATCATCCTGATGTTGGATTTTAATCGCAGCGGAGGCATGGTAAAACACTTTTACACACATAAAATCCAAATAAAAGCATATAAATCGTGGTAAAAACGTAGGAACGAATACTAACCTTTAATATGCGATCCAAAAGCAACGATCGGAGATCCTTAGCAGCTGCTCCTCAAACGTGAAGCACTCCACCGGTATCCACCAAGAAAACGATGTTAAGGAGGAGGAGGAGGAGGTGGAGAGAATTAGGTTTTATAAAAATTGGGGTTAGAATAAAAATAGGGTTTATAATAGTATATTTATAGGCAAAATTTTCAGCTGAAATTTTCCCATAAATATTATTATTATTATCCCATTTATTATTCTCATTAATAATTAAAACACCTTTTAATTATTAATCCTTTTTCTAAACACTTTAGAAATAATTCTCTCTCTTTATTTAATTTCCAAAAATTAAATTCTTAATTAATAATATTAAGAACTTTTCTTAATTAATTTATAATCAATTAAATCTCATTTAATCAATTATTAAATTCGCCAATTAATTATTTATTTCATAAATAATTATTAGCCATTATTAATTAATTTCCCCACCACTAAATCATTCTCTTTTTATGGTCTGACCCTGTAGGTTCAATATTAAGCCGGTAGTAGAAATAAATAATAATAAAACTATTTTATCATTATTTATATAAATTCTCTAATTTATTAAATATGATTAATTAATTAATCACATTTATTCTACATCGTGAGGGATACTTCTCAGCATATCGCGACTATCCGGATAATACGAATTCACTGCTTAGAATACCAAGAACCTATTCAGTGAATAGTTACCGTACAATAAACTCCTTCTACCCTACAATGTCCCGATTAAATACAAGGCATGGATCTCGTGTCAAGCCTATCTAATTTAATCACTTGCTTACCATTTACTATGCTCAGTTCTATGTAAATTAGAAACTCCTTTCTAATTTCATTCACTCTGGCCAGAGATTCCTGAACTAGCATAAGTGGATCAGCCTTGATCATTCTCTTCCTTCACTGGAAGGGGTAGATCCTTTATTGATCATATACTATCTTCGTGTACAAATTCCTATACCCAGTAGAGCCCTAATAATTGTCCCTAGAGACTAAGAACTAAACCAAAGCATAGTTCAGTGTACACAAGATGACTATGATGACCTCAAGTCTAAGGATACTTGTACAACTATCACTATATGAACAACTGCTGGCACGTGAGTGAACTCCATCAGTTGTTCAGCTGGGCGAGTCATGTTCAGTGAACTTATTCTATAATAAGCACCTACATACTAGCTATAGTGTCACCACACAAATGTCTATGAGAACAGACATCCTTCATAATGAAGCAAGCATAGTATGTACCGATCTTTGCGGATTATTAATTACCAGTTAGTAATCCTACGACCAGGAACTATTTAAGTTTAGAGTTATCATCTTTTAGGTCTCACTATTATGATCTCATCATAATCCATACAAAGCTTTACTCTAAACTATGGTATATCTTATTTAAACACTTAAATAGATAAAGCCCGTAATAAAAACAAAACAAGTCTTTTATTAATATCAATGAAATCAAAACAGATTACATAAAAAGTTATTCCTAAATCCTAATACATGATTGGACTTAGGACATATTCCTTTCACCTGAGAGATTTGTTGCTTCTGGTAATGAGAAGAAAGTATGTAGACTAGTCAAGTCCATCTATGGCCTTAAACAAGCACCTATAGACTGGCATAAAAAGTTTGATGAAACTGTTTTAGACTTCGAGTTTTTAGTTAATGAAAGTGACAGGTGTGTCTACTATAAGGTTAGAGGTAATGACTGTGTGATTGTGTGCATGTATGTAGATGATATTTTATTGTTTGGAACCGATATTGAGATTATTAATGAGACAAAAAGTTTCTTGAATAGGCACTTTGAAATGAAGGATATGAGTGAGGCTAATGTGATTCTTGGGACCAAGTTGACTTAGTCAACTGATGGAATAACATTGTCACAGTCTTATTATATAGAGAAATGTATACTTGAGAAGTACAGTTATTCAAATTGTAGAATCGCTAGTACACCATATGATTCAAAAGTTGCCATAGTCAAGAATAGTTCAGGAGTTTCTATGTCTCAGTTAAGGTATTCTCAGATTATTGGGAGTTTGCAATATCTTTCTAATGTGACTAGAACAGATATTTTATATTCCGTGTCTAAGTTAGCTAGATATATAAGCTGTCCAAACAAGACTCGTTGGGAGGCACTAGATAGAGTTCTTAGATATCTCAAGGGAACTATTTCCCTTGGCTTGCATTACCAGAGATTTCCGGGGGTACTCGAGGGGTACAGTGATGCAAGTTGGATAGCTAAGAAATCCGGTTCCAATAGAGTGACTGGATATGTGTTTACCGTTGCGCGTGGAGCAGTGTCCAGGAAGTCTTTTAGACAAACTTTGATTACTCGGTCTACTTTTGAGGCTGAGTTATGTGCACTTGATGCCACATGGGCGGAGGTTGAATGGCTACAAGGGCTTATGTCTATGTTACCTATAGTAAGCAAACCGCTTCCTGCCATTTTTGTTTATTGTGATAGCCGTACAACTATCGACCAGATCAGAAGTGTGAAGTATAATGCTAAGACAAAGAGACACATTCAAGTTAGACTGAAGTCTATAAGGGGTCTTGTGTCAGATAGGATTATTGATATAGAGTTCATAGGAACTCAAGATAATATAATTGATCTTATGACTAAGGGGCTTGAGCATGCTATAGCCCTTAAGTTGAGGTTGGGGATATGACTGGTAACCCATCATGATTCATCAACAGCGGGAACCCAACACACTTGAGAGGAGATCCCTCGAAGTGTATTCAATGTGGTAATAACAAGTTATAAGGATGAATTGTTAGTACCTCTACCATATATATTTAGATACTTATGTATTCGAGAATATCCCGTGTAAACCTTAAGAGGTACTTGAACTGCTAGTTAGCAAGAGTTTTAATAAACTCTGATGGAAACCATTTTGGATCAGAATTTGATAAATACTGATGGACCAAGTACTATGTCAGGATTTATAAACTCTGAATGGAGTCAAGTCGTAAGACGAGATGTTGGCAGTACATCTTTGGAGATGCCCAACTAAGCGAATGCAAATTGTGAGGTCACATTAGAGGAAAGGGTTATTCCTTGAAGCATTCGACGAACAGGATCGAGACACGACCATAACGCCTCAAAGCCGTAGATCTGCACCATAGCCTTTTGACTTTTCATCATCTATGGAGTGTGGTTATACCAAACGGATATAGATTCAAGGTATAAAATTCTATCTATATTCGGTAGCCATCGAAGTAGGGGACTTAGGAGGGTTCAAACCCAGAAGGGTATCGACTCTGAAAAGCAAGTCATGATAAAATCTGATATGCATTTCTGTATGGATTTGTGTGGGATTGTTAAAAAATGGAAAGTTTGAGGTATGTTTAAGACTTGTTCTTGATATAATTTTCTAAAACTAATTGTTGGAGCTTGTTCCTTGTAATGAGGACTTAAGCTTTCATGTTTGGATCTAAGTCATTTTTTAGTGTAATCCATATAGAAATTGAGGTGAAGTTAGTAGCTTGAAATGGGTTTGTGGGTTTTGTCCCGCATTGATTAAGTAAAGAGGGGTGTAAAGCTTTATATAATACAATGTGCAAGAGTAGTTAATAAGGCATGTGAGTGTGCATGGTGTTATTGTGTGCCTCCCACGCGCGCGCGTACACGTGCCGTCGCCTCTCCTCGCCATGCCACGTTACGACTCGGGTCGGGTCGGGCGAACTGAGGTCAGGTCACTATTGAGCTTTACGTAACTTTGGACGAATATCTCTGTGTTGTTGTATCCTGGAAGTGATATTACTGGAACCAAACACAGCGTAAGTGGGGCAATAATATCTTCAAGAACAGTCTAGACTTCTCAAAGGCTAGGCGCCTCGACTATTTTGAGTTCTTTCAGATTTGTTAAATCTTATATTAGAGTTAAGTATTCTATCCACCCTTTATCAATTTAGATACTGATTTATCTTGTTATTTTCCTTCGTGTTTTGTTTCGTTATTTGGTTTAATTTGTCTATTCTTGTTCATTTATGATATATATAATTACCTCACTGTTACGCGTAGTGTTAATTATACCCAACAAGTCATTCATCAAACAAAAAAAAATCACTATCCATTACTAATTCATATCAGGACTTAAGCTTTCAAATGAAAAATCTAGATCATGTGTTAATGTTTACACTTGTTGATTTTTAATGTTTTAAATAGGTTTTATGGTAAATGATAAGAGGAATATTATCAGAGATGATGACAACACTACCAGCACTGCAAAGGTCAATATTACCGGTGAAAAAATAAATATCAAGTTCTGTTTTCCAAACTTCTGCCAGGGGAGCTGACCTGGATTGGTACATTGTTGGTGTTGTTTCCATAATTTCCACATTCGTTGTTATTCAACTAACTCCATATGTAAACAAAATTGTTAGTTCATTTAAACGATACATTGTCAATCAATGTTATTTTTACATAAGAAGTAAGAGTGGTGTGATACAAAAACTCCCTCAACTTCTACTATGTATGAAATTAATTTTTATATTTGTATTCAAGATATATATAATATAAGCAAAGGATTTATAAATGTCTATATTAAAATTGTGAATTCCAAGTTATACGAAAGCATGCATTTATAATTACTACATAATTATTCCAGGTTATAATGCGTGTATTAAAATTGTGCATTTCAAGTTGTAGCCTTGCATAATATTTTGAAGTGTTTGTTAAAAAATGGTAAAGTTTAAGACACAAATTAGATGTGTTCTTGATAAAATTACCGGAAACTAACAACTGAAGTTGTTCCTTTTTATAATACTACAAAAAGCAGAGCTTAAACCGACCGCCAAAACGGCCGGTTTCCATCAAATTACGGCCAATTTTTGTTAAACCCGATCGTAAATAGTGATTGGGTTTACCCTCATCGATTTTGGAGAAATCTGGTCGGGTTTGACCAAAAATGGCATTGACCTTGTTTGACGGTCAAAGTGACGTGTCCTGATAAGTGTCTGGGTCCAGGCTGACGTGTCGGGCCCGCAAACCGTGATGTGACACATCCACTTCAGGTGACACGTGTGCGGTCCCACGCCATATGTTAGCACTAAACAATTGAACTTTTTTAGTATAACCTACCGTATTTAACCGACTATCTGATAATCTACCCACATAACCGACAAACGGCTGCCATTTGTCAACACTAGATAATCCAGTTAATTCTGTTTAATTGACCGTTACTAGCCGACTATCTTGTAACTGACCCATACAACTGACCAACACCTGCCACATGTCAGCACTAGGTGGTCTATTTGTTTTTATTTAACTAACCGTTACTAACCGACTGTCTTATAACCGACCCATATAAAAGACTAACACTTTCCACGTTTCATCACTAGGTGTTTCGACTTTTTATGTTTATCCGGCCGTTTTAAACCGACCAATATAAACCACCAACTAAATCGACCACTCTACAGTTGGTTCAAGGTTGCAGTCGGTTTAAAGTTGGTCATTTTTGATAAATGGATAAAAATTCCAGAAATATATAGTAGCTAAAAAACTGACCAAAGAAACCGATTGGCCTTTGGTCGGGTTAGGTTGCGTATAGTCAGTTTTGACGGTCGGCTTTATGTCTGCAATTTAAAAAAAAACAGAATTTCTGTAGTTCCCTGTTTTTTCCAAACCAATCCAAAATAATGCAAAAAAGTTATTGCTCAAAATATAAAAGACCATTTACATTCACCAAATTCACAGAACCAGTTATATTTTCAAACCATGTTCAAACATCGTTCATAAACTAAATTGCTCAGAAATATAGTACTGGGGTTAAAAACATGTAAACGAATGGCTTGATCATAACTAAAAACTACAAGCCCGTTCGCCATCATCATCACGCTCACCCCTCAGGAAGATGTCTACGTCATTGGGTGGCTGATTTTCCTCATGTCCATCCTCATCTCCATGCCCAGTGCCACCATCACCCTCTCTCCCATTTTCGCCTTCATCTGCATCCCTCTACATCGCCTCCTCTGCAGCCCTTTGCATCTCCTATGTAAAATAACATATACAATTAAATTGGTACTTAATTCGTAATACTCCAAAGATTTGTATTGACAAATGAGAACAAATATTCAAATTCTTACCTTATTTTAATACTTGTTATAGATCGATTCGAGGATTTCCCCAACCACTCGGGTTATCTCATTAATAACAACAGTGGAGAATGCTTGCGAACCACTTTCCGGGTTCCTGTGTAGTTTCAGAGCGGCGTTTGCTATGTTCTGCATCATTTGAAAGGTTGGAGGAGACTGATAGACTACAACATTTGCTTGTGCATCATTTAAAACTTTTCAGACAACAGAGGAGAAGATCAAATTCGGGACAATCGATCCGCCTTGAGCCTGGCTCCAAGAACCTACACTACCGGCATGTTGGGCCTGATAATTGGCACCTTGATTTGGTATGAGGCTGGATGACAGAATTTGGGGATAACCAATAAGTTAGTTCTTTGACGGTCTTGAACACCCGGGGGCCACAACTTTAAGCCACCATTGTATTAGATGCACGGCCTCTTCCTCGCCACCGGGTTGACTCGCAAACCAGTCCCAATTCCGCTCCACTATATCCACATATCGGGCCTATATATTTTGACACATAATCAATTAAAATCAGTATATATAAAAAATATATGTGTGTGTGTGAAGCATGAATATATATATATATCCTAGCTTGCATTGGAAAATAAAATCCAAAAAATTACCGCAATCATTTGACTTTTCACGGTCAAGAAATTACCGCAAGCATAAATTATAAGGACGTAAACTTTCATGTTTGGATCTAAGACATTTTATTAGTGTGATCCATAAAGAAATGAGAGCAAATTTGCTTATTTATATAAATGTTGTTTTAGTTGTAGTTGACAAGTGACTTATGAATTCTCTTGACATACTCAGGAACCTGAACGTAAGCTTAAGGCTTGTGAGGTTGATCAGGGGACCTGAGCATAGGCTCGAGCTTGTTAGTCTAAAAATTGGGACTCCCTGTAGTGCTCATTTCTTAGCTCGGGTCTTGAGCTTTAATATACTCTATCAAGTTCAAAGGCCAACTCAATTTCAAAACTAAATACATGAATATTTATAATAAGTTTATGGTATTTTATATTTAATATTAATATCAAAATGAGGATTATTATTATTTTTATAATAATAATGGACTATTGATATGAATATAATAGATAAAAATATACAATTAGGGGTTACGTTACTTTTTTGAAGAAAGAGGAAGAAGACCAAACCCTGGTCTCTCTCTCTCTCACACACACACACACACACATATACAAGATACATAGGTTTTCTTGGTAAATTGAGATGTTGGTCATTGTTGAGCCTTCTCATTTCTGTGAATGGATCGTTCTGAGCACTTTTATCCTGGAAATGATATTGCAGCAATCTATCACAGCGTAATTGGGGCAATAATCTCTTCAAGAATTGTCAAGTCTTCTCGAGGGCTTGGCGACTCAGCTGGTTCTCGAATTCTGATAAAGCTTCATATATCTAAATGATTTCCTCATTTCTTGTTTCAACATAATAATTAATTATATATTTTGTTTCGACCTTTGTGTTTGTTTCGTTATTGGCTAATTTACCGATTCTTGTTAATTATTATATTATTAAATTAGGAAGATGGTTAACGAAACTGAGACTCCTAAGGTTGTTGATGTTGGTTCTGGTTCTGGTGGTACTGCTTCCACCATTGATTGGACTTTGTATCATTTTCCACAGCCAATTGATTTATTGGGCATGCCTGATAAATTTAGTGGGGGAGCTTTTTTTTCTCTCTAGGAGAAAAAGTTGAAGCTCTGGTTAATGGTAAAGGGTCTATGGACGGTGGTACGGTATGATCCTCCTGTTGTGGATCAAGAGAATTTTGATTCTGCTAAGGTTTATGCTTTGTGTGCTGAAAATGATGGGGCGGCAAGGGCAACCATTTTGGCCGCTTTAGCGAACACCTTATTCGATGTTTATTCATCGGATGCCTACACTACAAAAGATATGGAAGAAGCTGGACCATACCCACAATATTGATTCTCAAGGTCTTGAGAAGTATTTTGTGGTGAGGTTTCTTAATTTTAAACTGGTGGATGGAAAATTCATGACTGAGAAGGTGCATGAGTTTAAGATGTTGGTTCATGCTTTGGGCGAGTCTGGAATAATTTTACCTGAAAAGTTTAAAGTTATGTCGGTGATTGAAAAACTCCCTAAGTCTTGGTAAGAGTTTGCACTCTCCCTGAAAAGATAGAATGGAGAGATCACATTGACAAACTTGATGTTAGACATCTCTGTGCGGAAACAACACAACTCTAAATAAAGATATGTGATGCATGCTGAACATGGGAGTAGCTCGAAGGTGAATGTAGTGACTATAGGACAGAAAAAGGAAATCTTTCTTAAGGAATGATAACACTAAAATTGACAAGAATAACGCTAAAAAACCAAAGAAAAACAAACCATATGGGTCTTTTGGACAGGTTGGTCATTGGAGAAAGGATTGTCCTGTAAATAAAGCTAAGAAAGCTGGCATGGTAGCTCAAGCAAATACTGTGCTTGGACTTGGAACCACTAGTGGGCCTATGGTAAAATGGTTGTTGGTGAGGTTGTTGCCTCTGAAATCGATAACGGGTATGTCACCTATAACCCTGTACTACTTTTCACTTATTTGTCACATGAGTGGTAGATTGATACTGGAGCTAATGTGCACATTTATGCTGATATTACTCTCTTTGAATTTTACCAACATAGTCATGGAAAGACAGTGATGATGGGGAATGCTAGTGCTCCACAAGTTCTTGAAGTCGGAAACGTGGACCTGAAGTTTGTTTCTAGGCGTATTCTGTCTCTGACTAGAGTGCATCATGTTATCTCTATTTGTAGAAATATTATAAGTGGAAGTTGTTTAGTTAGGAATGGCTTTGAACTTTCTTCGAAATGTAATAAAGTAGTGATTACTCACACTCGTACATTTTTTGGGCAAGGGTTACTTGTCTGATGGTTTGTTTTTAATAAATGTTGAACCCGTTTTGGGTAGTTTTATTAATGATAGTGGTGTACCTTCTATTAATTGTGTTGAATCATCTGATTTGTGGAACTTACCACTTGGTCATTTATATTTTTATGCTCTAAAGAATATTATGAATATAGACTTGATTCCAAAGCATGTCATTGATAAGAAATCTAAAAGTCAAGTGTGTGTAAGCACTAAACAAACAAGGAAACCTTTTCACAATGTTGTTAGGGATTCAAATTTGTTAGATTTAGTGCACTCGGACATATGTGAATTCAGTGGTGTTTTTGACTAAGGATCATTGTAGATATTTTATTACCTTTATAGATGATTTTAGTAGATATTGTTATGTTTATTTGCATAAAGATGAAGCACTAGACAAATTCATTATGTTCAAAAATAAAGCCGAAACACAAACTGGCAAAGTACTTAAACGTTTGAGGCCTGATAGAGGTTGTGTGTATACGAGTACCTTGTTAAATGAATTTTGCGCAAGCAATGGTATATTTCATGAGGTTACTCCATCATACACACCTGAGCATAATGGGGTGGAATAGTAAAAGAACGGAACTTTTAGAGATATGATTAACAGTATGCTAAATAATTCTTGGTTGCCTAAGTACATGTGGGGAGAGGCTCTGAATATGGCTTGCCATATTCTGAATAGAGTCCCTCTGAAATATATGGACAAGACACCTTATGCATTATGGAAAAAGCGTAAGACTAGTTTGAGTTATCTTCGAGTGTGGGGGTTCTTTGCTAAGGTGCTTGTCCCTGAACACAAAAGAAAGAAACTTGGTCTGAAAATTATTGATTGTATCTTTCTGGGCTATCTTAAAACCACAACTACTATGAGATTTTTAGTATTAAAATCTGACATGGATGGTATTGTGGTGAATAAGATAGTTGAGTTTCGTGATACAACTTTCTTTGAGGAAGTGTTCCCTATGAAGACTGGTATACCTTTGGGTAATTCTGAGGATGATCCAACTTGCACATTGAGTTATGTTCCTGATCATGTGGAAAAGATAAAAAATATGGGGGTGGATCCTGGTAGCATCTCTACTCCTAACCAAGTACAGGAACCTATAAGGAGTAAGCGTGCTAAGATAGTCAAGGACTTGGGAAGTGATTTTATCACATACAACGTCGAGGATGAACCTTTAACTTTCTGTCAAGCCATGGATTCTTCAGAGTTAAGGCATTGGAAAGGCGTTATGAAGAGTGAAATTGACTCATTTATTTCTAATGGAACATGGGAGTTAGTTAATCTCCTTCCTAGGTTTTCTACTATAGGTTGTAAGTGGATCTTCAAGAAGAAGATAAACCCTGATGGCTCAATAGATAAGTACAAGGCTAGGCTAGTTGCTAAGGGCTTTAGGCAAAATGAAGGCATTGACTATTTTGGTACATACTCTCCTGTTGGCCGAATGAAAAAAAATCAAAATGCTTGTTACATTACCTTTCGTACATGGTCTTATTATCTATCAAATAAATGTAAAGACAAATTTTCTTCATGGTTACATTGAAGAAGAGATTTGTATGGATCAGCCTGAGGGATTTGTTGCTTCTGGTAATGAGAGGAAAGTATGTAGACTAGATAAATCCATAAATGGCCTTAAACAAGCTCCTACAGACTGTCACAAAATGTTTGATAAAACTATTTTAGACTTCGAGTTTTAGTTAATGAATGTGACAAGTGCGTCTACTATAAGGTTAGAGGAAATGAATGTGTGATTGTGTGCTTGTATGTAGATGATATTTTGTTATTTGGAACCAATATTGAGTTTAATAATGAGACAAAGAGTTTCTTGAAGAGACACTTTGAAATAAAGGATTTGAGCGAGGCTAGTGTCATTCTTGGGATCAAGTTGACTCAGTCAACTAATGGAATAATATTGTCACATTCTCATTATAAAAAGAAAGCTATACTTGAGAAGTACGATTATTTAAATTATAGAATCTGTAGTACACCATATGATTAAAAAGTTGCTCTTATCAAGAATAGTTCAGGAGTTCCTGTGTCTCAGTTAAGGAATTATCAGATTATTGGGAGTTTGCAATATCTTGCTAATGTGACTAGACCGGATATTTCTTATTCTGTGTCTAATTTAGCTAGATATACAAATTGTCCAGATAAGACTCATCGGGAGGCACTGGATAGAGTTCTTAGATATCTCAAGGGAATTATTTCCTTGGTTTGCATTACCGGAAATTTCCGGGGCTACTTGAGGGGTACAGTGATTCAAGTTGGATAGCTAAGAAATCCGGTCCCAATGGAGTGACTGGATACATGTTTACCCTTTCAAGTGGAGCAGTTTCCTAGAAGTCTAATAGATAGACTTTGATTACTCGATCTACTTTTGAGACTGAGTTGTGTGCACTAGATGCCACAGGGATGGAGGCTGAATGGTTACATGGACTGATGTCAGTGTTACCTGTAGTAAGCAAACCACTTCCTGCCATTTCTGTTAGACTAAATTCTATAAGGGGTCTTATGTTTAATAGGATTATTTCTACAGAGTTTATTGGAAATCATGATAATATAGTTGATCCGCTGACTAAGGGGCTTGAACATATTGTAGTCCTTAAGTTGAGTTTGGGGATGGGACTATTAACCCATCATATTCATCAACAACGGGAACCCAATACACCTTGAGAGGAGATCCCTCGAAGGGTATTCAATATGGTAATAACATGTTGTAATGATGAATTGGTAGTACCTCTAGTTTTAGATATTCACGTATCTGAGTCTATTCCCTGTAAACCTTAAGAGGAACTGGAATTTCTAGTTAGCAAGAGATTATTAAAATCGGATGAAAATAGTTTTGGATCAGAATTTTCTATACTCCGATGGACCAAATACTGTATCAGAATTTACTAACTCTGAATGGGGTCAAGTCGTAAGACAAAATGTTGGCAGTACATCTGTAGAGATTCCCAGCTAAGCGAATGTAATTGTGAGGTCTTAATTATAGGAAAGGGTTATTCCTTGAAGCACTCGACGAACAGGATCGAGACATGACCATAACGTCTTAAAGTCGTAGATCTGCACCATAGCCTTTTGACTTGTCATTGTCTATGGAGTGTGGTTATACCAAACAGATAAAAATTCAAGGTGAAATATTTCATCTATATCTGGAAGCAATCGAAGTAAGGGACTTAGGAGGGTTCAAACCCAGAAGGGTACCGACTCTAAAAAGCAAGTCATGATAAAACCTGATATACATTTCTGTATGGATTTATGGGGGATTGTTAGAAAATGGTAAAGTTTAAGACACAAATTAACGTATTCTTGATGAAATTACCGTAAACTAATAAGTGAATGTTGTTCCTTTTCATAAGGACATAAACTTTCATGTTTGGATCTAAGACATTTTCTTAGTGTAATCCATGAAGAAATGAGAACAAAGCTGCTTATTTACATAAATATTGTTTTAGTTTTAGTTGACAAATGAGTTGCGAATTCTCTTGACATACTCAGGGGACTTGAACGTAAGCTCAGGGCTTGTGAGGTTGATCATGGGACCTGAGCACAGGCTCAAGATTGTGAGTCTAAAAATTGGGACTCCCTGTAGTGCTCATGCCTTAGCTCATGTCTTGAGCTGTAATATACTCTATCAAGCTCAGGAGCCAACTCACTACTAAAACTAAATATATGAATAATTATAAATAAGTTTATGGTATATTATATTTAATATTAATATCGATTGAGGATTGTTATTATTTTTATAATAATAATAATAGACTCTTGTTAGGTATGAAGTGCAACACGGGGGGGGTGAATATGTTTTCTTGATTTTACTGTCTTGAAAATCAGATTGTGTTTAGGATTTGGAACTTTAACAACTATATAAATTTGTTGTGATAAATAACTTAATGTAAAATACACAAGCAATTTATCAAAACTCACTTGATTTATATTTAAATCAAATTTGTTGTGTTGTAAACCTGTGTTCTTGAATGATAAAAACTCAGTTACTTCTCTTGAGAGAATACAAGATTTCTAGATCTGTTTTGTTACTTCTAAAATAAAAGATCCATGACATGTTTTATAGATCAACATGCACGGTTTAAAGAAGTTGCACTAAAATGGACTAACATATTTTCTAAAGCCCTTTTGTCTTTTTCCACTTCTCTGCATGCAGTTTTAACTTATCGATATCTCCACTACTCTGGATGGAGTTTTGACTTATCGATATCTCCACTTTTCTACATGCAGTTTTGACTTATCGATATCTCCACTTCTCTATATGTAGTTTTGCCTTGTCGATATCTCCACTTCTCTACATGCAGTTTGACTTGTCGATATCTCCACTTCTTTACATGCAGTTTTGACTTGTCGATATCTCCAGTTCTGTACATGAAAATTGACTTGTCAATATCTCTTTGGACTTCTCTACAAGCAGAGTGACATCTATACAAGTAGACTGACTTCTCTACAAGTCATTTTTGACTTCTCTACAAACATCTCTATACATCTTGATCTGTAACTTGTTGATATGTGACTTAAATTTTTTTCCAAAAATAACATTAATCAATTCTAAGCCTCTACACTTCTCTCCGAGGCATGATCAGTATTGATCTTCGTCCAGAGTTTATTCCTTAGCTTGATGGATGTTCAAAGAAAAATCTTATAGTCTAATCTCCTTAACACTTTTACAGACTCAAGAAATACAAATACAAAGTACAATAAGATTACAATACAACTAATTTTTAGGGTTGTTAGAGTGCCTTAGTCTTGTTATGTACATGCATGTCTTGCACAACAACTCTTTATATGAAAATGATAGATAAATATATACAATTGGGGGTTATGTCACCTGTTTAAAGAAAGAAGAAAAAGAAGAAGAAGAAATCCTAGTCTCTCATCTCTCTCTCTCTCTCTCTCTCACACACACACACACTCATATACATACAAGATATATAGGTTTTCTTGGTAAATGAGGTTCTGGTTGTTGTTGAGCCTTCTCATCTCTATGAACGGATCGCTCTGAGCTATTTTATCATGGAAGTGATATTGCGGCAACCCATCACAACGTAAGTGGGGCAATAATCTTTTCAAGAATAGTCAAGTCTTCTCGAGGGCTTGGCGACTCAACTTGTTCTCAAATTCTGTTAAAGCTTCATATAGCTAAGTGATTTCCTCATTTCTTGTTTAATAAAATCACTAAATATATGTTTTGTTTCGACCTTTGTGTTTATTTCTTTTTATCGGATAATTTGTCAGTTCTTGTTAATTATTATATAATTATCCCATTATTGCGCATTTGGGTAATATTCCAAACAATGTTTACTATTAAGCATGACATAGATTTGTTGCCATAATGTTAAGGAAGTTTATACATGGCTTTGGAATGAAATGAGATCTCGTGTCAAGACTAGTCATGGAAAAAATATAGATCACACTCATTTGAATGCAAATACAATATGGGCCTCGCTAGCAATGAAGTTACCCACTCGATTAGCTGGCCTTTAAATAAACTGGAGGAATATCTATTGATTCAAACAACACTACAACAAAAATGTGGTCATTGATCACTACCCATTTTTAACACTAAATCCTTCATATATGAATGCACTATTCCTTGTAGAGTGCATTATCAACTCATCTATATGTAAAGAACATTTGAAGATAAAAGCGGATGACGAGAGCTCAACCCAAACGTTCTCGACATTGTTCCAATCGGCTTTGTCCAGCTATGACATGCACTAGAAATTTTACATGGATTTATGTTGAGAAAGATGAATTTTTGCCTTTCATTTTGATATATTGAGATTATATGTGTTTTGCTACGCTGTGTTCTTGGTTCTGTTGAAAACTTATTTAAGTTGTATTTTATAATAGCAGTTTAAGCAGTCAAAGGTATAAATTAGCTCTATAGCCCGTGCAATGCACGAGCATGCTCTAAATTGTCCAAATTAATGTTGTTTTAGCTCCCATTGTTAACTGTATATTCATGTTGTCTGCCCGGTGGATGGATGCTTTATTTGTTTGTGTATATGATGAGTAGTAATTTTTGGGGTGTGGTTGCATTTGTGTAGGAGATGTTTTTCGATATTTTACATTAAATAAAAACAACATATATAGGAATATTCCTTCCCAATTATGTTTGAACTAATGTAGAATATAAAATATAGTAGTTAATTTATTCACACATAATTTTGTTTTATAATTGCTATTTGAACTTGAGTATTCTAAAATTTTATGTTAGAAAAATTTGTATGATTATGTTAATGGCTATATTGCTCCTAGAACTGTGGATGAGAAAACACCGGACTTTCAAGAAAAGAAGAAGCTTATGTGGAAAGATAAGACACCTGCTCCAAACAGAGACACCATACTAGTCAAGAAAATTTACAGTGGTGGTTCTTAAGCTACAGAAACTGGGAGGAGATGTGGTCTAGGTCTCAAAAATACTAAAGTATACAAAGAAGATGCTCTGAAAATCAAATATTCAAATTCACTGACTGGAATTGGTGAAGATATATAACTTCAGCATTTACAGGAGATAATCTCTGTTCAGGTTGTTCTTGATGAATTTGATGGAGAAAAGCCCAAGAAAAAGTTGATATTCTTTCTTGATTCTGGAAAGAGGCTGAAAGTGTCACATGAACAAATGCTGAACAAATCATGGCAAAAACTTGAATATCTTATCTGCATGCTCTTTGTTTAAAACTCAACTACTGAAAGGTGGTCTAAGTTCTTGAAAGGCTTAGTTCATAAGAAGTAGAAGCGTATGTCCAAATTCAGGTTCATTCCAAAGTATATTCTGAAGGATAACATAATTGTTGATATGCCTAAGGGGGGAGCACAACTGATTGGGCACTTTGGCTCAAAGCTAATTTCTTTCAGTCCCGATGCAAAGAATTATGGGTTGATTCAACTGGATGATCTGTATTTGAGCAGAAGTAAATTTCCGATATGCGGAGAATTTTCTTAATACTTTCTTCAAGGAAGCTACCAGATATATCAAAGTTAAGAATTGAAAATTAAATTCTGATACTCTGACTGTATGTCTATATACTTGTTTGTATTTCTGCTTTTTAGATAGTTTTTTACAACATCAATTATGAACCTGTACATATTTACATAATACACAAGTTGAGGGAGATTGTTAAATATAATTGATGATATCAACATATACTATCAAAGTTTGTTATCCGAATCGATTACTAGAAGATATCAGTGTTTGTCACCATATCAGTTTTGACAGATCATAGCTTATCATCAGTATTTATCTATCAGCATATATAAAGTTGGATTCTAGTAGAAGATTGATCTTGTTTAGAAGATATGATTTGTAGAAGATTTATCGGTGTATGACTTTACTTATTTGTAGCAATCAATATTTGGATATATATTAGGATTCCTTATTCATGTATATCATATCAATTAGGTTGATTGTGTAACTGTGCAGTATATAAGCACAAACTAGGTTTACACTAAATGTGTTGATTAACGTCTTATCATTCGTGTAACCTAGCAGCTCTCAAGAATATATGTTCATTTTTCTGAGAGAGTTTTGTAAATAGTTTTTATTCATTAATATATAAACTATTCTTCATATTTGAGTTTTAAATCGAATTGATTATTATAACTGTATTCACCCCCTCTACAATTTACCCTAATGCAGCACACATTGGAACATATATTTAATCCACAGTGACTGATCAAAAACAGAATATCTAAAATTATAAAAACATAATTCATGAAAGTTTTAGATAATAAAAAGATCTTTTCGAAAAATTCAAAATCAACGATTTCGAATTTACGATGACATTACTCTGAAAATTTACAAGATTGCAGAATTTTATGTGAAAAAACCCTACGAATTTTAATAATCAAGACGAGAACGAGGAATATGATGTATATATAATGTCTTAAAACCTCAACTATGCTCCTACTAGCTATCCATATTCAAATCTGATCCATATTCTAGGTCCATTATCTTAATCGAATTTTTTTATCATAATCTATATCATTTTTTTCTGTTAATACTTTGTGATTATTATTCTAAAATTTTAGAATATTACAATCATGCACATGATGCACGACATGTTTTAATAGGAAATTGAGATTATAAGTCAAGTATACCATACAATTTTTTTGTGAGTTGTTGGTTACTATACGATAATTGTATTGAGTTAATGCCAAATAATAACTTGGAATTCCATTTGCGTAAAAGCTTTGTGTATCATTCTTTTATCTTTCACTTTTCACTTTATTATTGTATTAACCTGTTCATATATCTATATCTATCAATGGTGTCTCTAATATAATTAGAAAAGTTTGTAATATCTAAAGTTCACTTTACACATAATTTAGTTAATGTGTCTTAAATGTATGTAAAGGAAATATTTTGTTATATATGAGACTTTGTAATAAGGATTAATGTCACACCAGTATACTCTAGTACTGCACATATTATTCACATAAAGTTAAAACCTATAAATACATCTCTATTTAATTGGAGACGTTAGATATCATATATGTCTGCAAGTAAAATATTGCATTTACATTGCAAAACGTATTATTTTGTGAATCATAATCTACAACTATCCGTATTTTATTAAATTTTTTTATATATTTTGCAAGAAAAACATTTCAAAATATATTATTGTATGAAATATGTTCAGTCTGCAGAACATACATGTTCTCCTTGTTATCCTTGTTGAATAGTAATGATTTTAACATTTTTAATGAAATAGCAATCTTTATAAAACATACTTTGCAAAATAATTCAATTTATATAGATTTAATTATAAAACGTATATGGTCTCCCGGGTACTCCAATGAAATAGTAATTTTCGTTAAACTTTATTCTATATACATAACATGGTACATATATAAAAGCTACATGGTTTAGAATTTATCGTAAGGTATTACAATGAACTTTTGCATGGAAATGAATTATTTTTTGTATAAATATTGTATGGATGCGAACATCATACAAAAATAGGCAGAATTTAAATTTTTAACTTCAAAAGAAAAAATATCATTTTTATTGAAGTTATATACAAAACTATACTATAAAAAGTGTGATATTACACAATTTACATTTTAACTAAAATATATATATATATATATATATATATAATTAAGAGTTTTACATAAATATGATTGCATTATTAATTCAACAAGAGATTAAAACCTTGTACAAATCTGGTTCACTAACATTTCAAAGTGAACTTTATGAATTATTTTTGTTCATATACACATACAGACCACTAATAATTAGTTTGGAGTCTCTTTTCTTTAATATAATTGAGCAAATATATAAAAACCATGCACATAAATATATACATAAAAAATGAATCTTAAGAGATCCCCAAATTAAAATTTTATCTAAACTAATTATAATTATTCACTATGGGTATAATCCAATAATTTATCATTCAAGGCTAATCGTCCCAAGTTAGAAAAATATGAATTACTAATATAGCGGGTCTATGTTTTTGGCCTATAGGGCCCGTGCAATTATATTTCATTTTTCGTTATATCATATATGGACCGTATACATACATATAAATATAAATTTTTCTAGTCTAGCACCTTCTGGTGTCTTCGAAAACCTTCTTCCTATATTGCATTCTCGTGTGTTCGAATACCTTCTAATCAATCTATATAAAGACTCCACATTATGATCTTCAGTTCATATCACTGTCATTCGTTAATTAAGTTCTATATTTTTTCTCTGCACATCCCACATCCTACATCATTTCTATTATATTAATATGCTTTCAGAAACTCTAAATTCACTTACAACAACTCCATCACCATTTCTTTAATTCTATTGTTAGCAACATCACGACAAAATATATTATCATATCTCTGTTGATTGTAATTCTTGTTCAATCTTCTCTTTTCAGACAGTTTGCTAATATTTGCACAATCCTCGCAATATTTTTCTATTACATACTATTATATCAACAAATCGTTCGACGCGTCAACTATTTTCAAGGAAGAACCGTAAGTCATTTACTAGACCAATATTTTAAATACTGATAAATAGGTATACATATGCTCAGAAAAATAATGAAGTCCAATTTATCATATTCTGTAAAATCTAATTGAACTAAACAAAAACATAATTTTGAGATTTATATTTTATCAATTTGGATAAACTAAAACTAAATACAAATTCAATCCAGATAATTTTTACTATATATAAGATAATTAGTTAAAGGTTTTTAAATCTGCATCTAAATTAAAGCAACCACCTTCAAAATAAGTACAATTATCAATCAATCTTAAATGTGTGTTGCTTACATTTATAACACAAAATCTTAAATGATTTTTATTATATTGAATGATTTGTCAACAACTTACCACTATGGCACAAAATCTTGAATGATTTATATTTGATATATCTTGAAATTATTGTAAATATATCATTTTAATTCTAATATGTACATTTGACATAATTGCAGCAAACAATGAAGAAAATGCTCCAAAAAAGGGAAAAAAAGAATGATGCACGGTATGCAGCATACAATTTTTTTTCATTTCTATTAAATTTATGTTTTACTTTTCAATAATGTCACAACCTTCTTTATTTAGGAAAAGAAATATGTTTATTTGGTATATATAGCTATAGTCAGCACCATCTATTAATTACTATTACATAATTACTTTTTACATGCAAATACCATGCTTTTTTATAGAGAACTATATAAGTTATGACTCGTTGAACTATGATAACTAAAATAAAGTCAATTCTCTTTTTTTTTAATTCATATTTATATCGGATTGCATACTTCTGGTTACATTCGTTTTGGCATATTATATTATTTGGTTATGATAGGTTCCAAGTTATCATCGGATCTAGTATTTCAGATTATTTTCCGATAAATTTTTTGTTTAAGTAATTTTTCAATCGATTTAAATTGGTTTTGAGATTATGTAATTCGGATCTCGGATCGAATCTCCGATCGGATCTCGGTACCACGAATTTCGGTTTGGTTATTCGGATCCTGACCCCATTATGCCAAGTCTACGTACGTGATACATATAATCTTTTATATATTTTTATTGTATAAATGTCTATGCAATTGTGTCCTTGAAAGATCATTTGATTTGTAATTTAGGTATAATGTCGAATCAAGAAATTATCAATTTCATAAATTTTATGAAGCAAGCATCAATTCGTGAAGTCCAATTGGTCTATGCACGTCAAAGTCCGCCTAGTGAAGATGAGGGTGAGCATTTTTTTTATATTTTTATGTTAATTTCATTAATTTGTTAGACTTTCATATATGTATCTAGTGGGGTGAGAAGGTATTAATGATTGAAAGTTGAACAATTTTGTATGATAATTGTTTAAATATCAATGGCTAGAACATTTAGAAATAAAATATGAGTATAGTTAAATTTTTCGAAAATTATTTAAATTTGATTTTATTTCATTTATGATTTAACTATAATTTTATTATAGGGACGCATGACAAAAGAAACTTGGCAACAAATATATATTTTGCAACAACGGATACCTTATCCTAAAAAGGTAAAAAATAAATACCTTTTAATTCAGTTTAAAATTGACAAATATTTTAGCCTAACTTGTAGGCATATTACAGTCGGATGTATTCTCACTCCTTCATAATGCATCTAAATATTGTTTACTACTGGGAGGGTGGAAGGAACAACTGATGGATGAAATATCATATGTATATTTATATTTGGTAGATAAGAAAAATCATTTTGTAAATTATTATATATGTTGCTATGTACACTTAAAATTTTTGTAGTATTGCTTTTAAGAATTTTTTATATATTCGTACATGTATATATGTACATGTATGTATATATTCGTACATGTATGTATATTAATTTTTGTAGTACATGGATGTGTACATGGTACACATCGATCTATTTATCTTCTTTGTAATTCATTACCTCTCAATATTCGACCATAGTTATACACCCCTTAATCCGTTATGCTCCTTCTCTTTGTTCCGTATTTTTTCAAATTGTATTGAAAATTTATTTACAAATTAACAATTTAATACTTGATTTATACGTCTAATGTTTATGAGCCTTATTCTTTTTCATTAAATGTATGATTTCTTATGCGATTTAATGAAACTATGTCATAAGAATGGTGGTAAATTTGAACTATGATAAATGATTGTTTTTAATAACATATATTTTAAAAAGTAATATGAGATAACTTAAATTAATTTTTTACTTTAAATTTTATGTAGCATGGGAAGATAACAGCATGCATGAATTCGAATTAATCAATGGAAGAAAAATAAACTTGTTCACCCGACACAAGTAAACCTGAGATGATATAATGTAGTGTCAAAATTTTAAACTCTACGCAAGTTATATTTAACCTAGTGCTTATTTTCTTAAAACCTCGTCCTATTTACCTCTTATACACACCTGTCAGTTGGTCACCAACCTTAAACATTACCGAATTTTTAGTAGTGACACGAAAATTTTTCATTACTTGAACAAAAGAATATGGATAAAATAAAATCATATTATACCGGGTACGCTAAATATATCATTTTTATTTGGAAAAAAGGAAGAAGCAATTGAAATACTCCCAAAATTTACATTTCTCTCCACAAATGTCTCAAACAAGTTTATATATTATGAAAATATGATATGATCTTTAACTAAATATCTACGAGAATAAAGTCTGGCAAATTGTGCATTCACACCACTGAATCTCACCCACGTCACTTTAGTCATCTCCACGTTACATGAAAATTTATTTTTTAAAAATAATTGAAAAATAATTACAAGTAATGTTAATAAATTCGAGTCCATAATAATCCACTAATCTGTTAATAGCAGCAGAACCGAGCTATTGCCATCAAAAGTGTAATAAATTCTAGAGATTTTTATGTTTTCCCAGTAAAATTTAGCATATTGCCAAAAAGATTATTGCATTAATAATCAATATTATTATTATTATACACCCACAAGAAAGAAAACTATCATATTGTATAAACTGAAAAGAAGAGTTGACATAATAGTCTATATGCACTGAATATTAAGTGCCCGTTTGGGAAATATTAAAATAAGTAACTTATGACTTAAAATGCATAAGTTACTTATAAGTGATAAGTAGATGAAAACTTATAAGTTATATAAGTGTTTGGATAGTTTATTTATAAGTCAAAATATTTTTTTACTTAAATGAAATATAATAAATAATTTTTAAATACAATTATCTAAATTTGTGAATTTTAAATTCAAATAATATTTAAAAACATATATTTAAAACTAAAATTAATAAAAAAAAATAAAAAATCAAAATAAGTTAGGAAAAAGTACGTCGTTACTAACATACAACTTATTAGCTTATAAGTTGTAAATCCAACTTATAAGTTGGGTCGACAAACACTCGTCGATAAGTACTTACGGGCTTATAAGCCAATAAGCTACTTATTTGGGTTACCCAAACAGGCCCTAAACAAAACAACCCACCAAAATTAACCATGACCATACACGTGGAATAGTAAACATAGGTATCTATAGTAACATCAAAGCATGTCTAATATAACACTGTCTTAGATGTTACAATAGATCCATATAGATGTTGTAATATCTTTCTAAAGAAACCCATTTTTAATGTTGCAATAGATGTTCTGATAAAAAAAAAAATGGGTCCCATAAATCTCAGGCTTACAATTAGGTGGGGCCCACATAAATAATTTTTAAAATTTCATATTCATTAGTTTGTTTTTGCTTGTTATTCTTTTAATTTTCAAAAATATAATAATAAATACACAATTTTTTTGTTTTTTTGCTAATTAAAAATTTTATAACAAAAAAAGACTACACGACTTAAAAGGCAACCCCAATCATTTTCCATTCCGATGCCTAATATATAGCAATTAATCTGATTAAAATAAAAGAAAAATAAAATAAAATAGAGATAGGGTTTAGAAGTGAGGGCTTACGTACATCAAAGTGGGTAGCACCTCTACATTTTTTGGTCAAATTAGCGGAAAGCTCACAATATTGACACTCATAATTCTCAAATACACCTACCATCTTGCACTACAACTCCACTTATACCCCTAGTGCTCTCCAACTCCATTTATACCCCTGCTTAATAAAACACACAATTACCATATATCTTGCGAATATATAAGCAACTCAATCATGTTTGCTACTTCCAGAATTTGGTGCTCCTACGACAGATCTAAGAAATCTTCATGGCCACTCTATTTAATTTCATTATAAACATGTTGGTATAAATTTAATTACGTCAATTTCAGATGAAAAAATGAATAAATCAAAGAATAAATAAAAGTTAATTAAATAAAAAATTACAGGGGAAGAAAGTTAAGAAACCTGGCGAGTTTTATTGTCCGTGTGTTGATAAACAATTCTATTAATTCTAGTTTTGATAAGGCAAGACGAGCCAGATGGGTGAATAAAAAAGACTAGCATGTTGCCAAATATTTTGATGAAACCCAGTTCCATCAATTCTATTAAATTTTTTGGAACTTTAATGCCGCTTTTCTTCTACAAGAGGGATAGGGAATGTCTCAATTACTTGCAACCGAGATCGAGAAAATGATAAAAATAATTATAGATAAAGCGAGAGAGATAACCAGAGAGAGCTTAAATAGTAAGGGGGAGAGACAAAGATTATACCTCAAATAAGAACCTAGTGTAACTTGCTCAAAACCCTAATTGCTCGTCTTCTTCTGCGCCGTCGAAAGAGAGACAGTGGAAAAAGTGTTTTCCCCTTTCTTTGATCTATAAACTGAGAGTAGACCTCAAGAAAACAAAAAATGGGTCTACAACAGAAAGGAAAAATGCTCAACAGTCAATGACCTCTATTTATCTGAAAGTACTCATTCTACTTCTGCTAAATCAGTTAACAAGAAGAAAGTACCCAACACTTCTTGGGTTACTAAACACACTTAAAACTCATTGTGTGCAGGGCAAAGTGAAAAAAGTCATCTGGATCATAGACAGTGGATGTTCCAGGCATATGACAGGTGATAAAGCCCTGCTATCACAGTTTGAGGAGATAGCTGGCCCTTTGGAGACAACATCAAAGGATTCACAATGGGATATGGCAAGATTGTTTCTGAAAATGTTGTCATTGATGATGTAGCACTGGTAGTTGGTCTTGAAGTGAATCTTCTCGGTGTTAGACAATTTGCAGACAAAGGCTTTGAAGTTTTATTCAACAAAGAAGAATGCACTTTTATCAGCAAGAAAAACTGGTGAAGTTGCTCTGAAGGGAGTAAGGAAAGGAAGCTTGTTTGTTGCAGACTTGGACTCAACAAATAAGGATGACATTTTTTGCTTCTACACCAAGGAATCAGAAGAACAAAGCAAGCTCTGGCATAAAAAGCTGTCTCACTTGAATTTCAAGGCAATTAACACCTTGGTCAAAAAAGAGTTGGTAAGAGACATGCCTAAACTGGAGTTTGCTCAAGTTGAAGTTTGTGAAGCTTGTTAGAAAGGAAAAATAAAGAGATCAAGTCACAAGTTAAAAGCTGTGAATTCTTTAAGTACTCCTTTGCAACTAATTCATATGGACTTGTTTGGGCCAGTAACTGTCTTATCAATTTCAAGGAACAAATATGCACTTGTGATGGTGGATGATTTCTCAAGATACACTTGGGTAGAGTTTATGCACTCTAAAGATGAAACTCCATATATCATAATTGAGCACATCAAGAAGATAGAAAAACAGGCTGAAGATTATAATTGTGTGAAAAGATTGAGAAGTGAAACTGGAACGGAATTCAAAAATGCTACATTGAGTGAATTCTGCAAAGGCAAAGGCATTGTTCAAGAATTCTCAGCTGCTAGAACACCTCAACAAAATGGAGTAGTTGAGAGAAAGAACAGAACATTAGTTGAAGCTGCTAGGACAATGCTGCAAGATGCCAAGTTGCCAACAAGTTTTTGGAATAAGTTGTTAACACTGCATGTTACACTCAGAACAGATATCTCATTAACAAGGCACATGGCAAGTCACCTTACTCAATCATATCTAAAAGAAAGCCTATTGTAAAGCATCTTCATGTGTTTGGAAGCAAGTGTTACATTTTGAAAGACAACTCTGAATATGTGGGAAAATTTGACTTAAAGGTTTTTGAAGCAATTTTTCTGGGATATTCACTAGAAAGAACAGCCTACAAAGTTTATGTGATTGATCAAAAGAATATTATGGATAGCATAGATGTGACTTTTGATGATGACAAGTGTCCAGGCTTGGAACGCCTTGATGATAATGAAGCTGAAGCCCTTGCATTTGAAAACCTCAATATTAATAGTGATTCTGATGGGGAAGATGAAGTTGATGCACAACAGATGTTAAATGAAGAGACTACTCAACAGGAAAATCATGAAAATGGAAGCTCATCTCAAACACCTAATTTTGATAGCACAAACTCAGGGGGATAAATAGAAGAAGGATCTAGCATTTATATCAACAATGAAGAAAATGATGAAGGCACAGGTCAACAAACTCATACAAGGAAGTGGGATAGAAGTCATACTAGAGAAATAATTATTAGTGATCCTACTGCTGGTGTGAGGACTAGAAGTGCAACTGCTAATGAGTGCCTACATGCTTGTTTTCTGTCTCAAGTAGAACCTAAGAAAATTGATGAAGTTTTACTGGATCCTGATTGGATATCTGTCATGCAGGAAGAGCTGAATCAGTTTGAAAGGAATAAAGTTTGGAAACTGGTTCCTGCGCCAAAGAATAGAAGCATAATTGGAACAAAATGGGTTTTTAGGAACAAGATGGATAAAAATTGTATAGTCACCAGAAATAAAGCAAGGTTGGTTGCAAAAGGCTACTCACAAGAAGAAGGAATTGATTATGATGAAACTTTTGCTCCATTTGCAAGACTTGAAGCAATTAGAATTTTTCTAGCATTTGCTGCACATTCACATTTTAAATTGTATCAAATGGATGTCAAGAGTGCCTTTCGGAATGGTGAGCTAGAAGAAGAAGTTTATGTGCAACAGCCACATGGCTTTGAAGATCCAGAATTTCCAAATTTTGTGTACAAGTTACTCAAAGCTCTATATGGACTAAAACATGCACCTAGAGCTTGGTATGACATACTGTCAGATTTCCTACCACTACACCATATTTGACCTGTAGCAACACTTTTTTTGATGTTATAAGCAAAAATGTTGCCTTAAATCACTAAAATTTGATCTGAGGTAACATTTTTTTTAATGTTACGACAGAGGGTAGAAAATATTACTATAGAGATGATGAAATTGCTATTGTAACACAAAATATTATGTTAGCATTGATATTGCAATTAGTGTAACCATATAACAAAAAAATTAGGCGGGATATGGTGGATCAAAATTTTGCCAAAATTTTGGGCCGCCAACAACTAAAATGAAACCCATATTTTATTTTCAATTATAAACAAACCAAATTTTTTTTTCTCAAATATTGTTGAACGCAAACACTATCAAACACACTCTCTTCTCAATTCGGTTTTAGGAGCTTGAATTTCAGTTGGGTTTTAGAAGCTTGAAGTAAATCATGATTGTCGTAATTAGGGGATTTGAGTAAATTAGGGTTCTACAAATTGGGGATTTCTTCTCAATCAAATTTAGATTTTGTAATTAGGATTTCAAAACCTTGTATAAATTAGGGTTATTGCAGCTTGTATAAATTAGAGGCGCTCAAGATGCTGCTTTCTAGAACGGCGTGCCCAAGAGATCTAAGTCTGGTTCCTTTCTCTCTCCCCCTTTCACACACATAATTCCATTAAGTTTATCTAATTTATGTTACTTTTATTAACTGATTTATGTTACAAATCTGTTACTTTTTGTTTGTTTTTACTGCTTATTTTGTGCCGCTGTTTTTATTATTTAGATTTGTTGTCAATACATGTGTACCTTAGTTCCTTAGTTATTGAAGATTATAAATGAATCAATTATATGCTTTACTCTGTTTCTTTTGTTTCGTGTTTCATATTTTTTGTTTAGTCTAATTATACATGTACAAGCGCTGAGTTTATTTACCTGTCTATCTATATGTATGTCTGTGGGAATATAGTCCCACACTTGTGAGAATAGTAGATTTTACTCGTGAATTTGTATTCAATTCACATGTTTCAGCTACAAGGCTGATATTTAGTTCCCGGTTTAAATTTGGTTCTTGTTTGAGTACAGGCCTGTATATATGTCTATGTTGTGTACGTTTAAATATGAATTTTCCCTCTTTGGCAGAATGTGAGATAACTAGATGAGATCTTGTATTTGTATAATGGAGGGATTACACTTCAACTAAAATCTTGTTAGGTTATCTATTTTGTAGAATTAGTCAAATAATTGATGTTATACATCTAGGATTAGGAAGTGTCTGGATGTTAGTCTTGATGCATCTAGAGAATGCATTATATTTTTATACTACGTTCTTAGTACTGGTATTCTGTTTCATCTCACTGCTCTTGTATTTGTGTTCCATTCAACTTCATAAAGTATGATGTGTCATCTGTGTGTCTACCTTGTGATAAGAAGATTATGCTATGTCTCTCAGTGTGCTTAGCCATGTATTAACTATGCGCGGATCCCATTTTCACATCAAGGATCAAAGTGTTCAGATTGAATAGAACATCCCTGATAATTTACTGCTTGAATGTACATGATAGTGGATAAAAATGATGTAGCTAAATATTGTGAAACAAAGATGGTTATATGGCATGTCGTTGTGTTAAACCTGTCTTTTTATTTCAAGGAACAAATAAGACATTTTACAACCAATATCTTATTGTACTCTTTTATGCAGCCTTCTTTCTTTTAACAACTTCACTGGAACAATACTTGAATCTTTTGTTGCTCTAAAGAATCTATCCGACTTGTAAGCTATGGTAAATATCGTCTATCATAAAATTTTATTAGCAGCATAATATTCATTTTGATTTGATCATATTTTAATGTGATATACTCAAATGTATATATGATTACCATTCTAAAATACATCTATACTTATATATAATCACTTTTTGATAAGATGGATTAGTTCACTTTGCATATATGTTCATGAGATATGTTACTTCATGTGGACATATGGTCATTAATATAAGGAGCGTAGTTATGTTGCAGTCTGTATGTCTCACATTGTTGTTCTCCCGTTAGGTTGATGGAGATCTTGATGGAAAATTTGATGAAGGTGCTGCTAGTTTAATACTGGACATGAAGCTGTTGAAAGTTGTCTCTTCTGAACTTACAGCAAGTCCCTTTTCTGTCATATTATTCTTCAGTTTCACGACCATAGTAAGGGTTGCCACAATGCAATTCCTATGTTCACAAACAAACATATTTGTTTTGATAGGTACACATACTTTTTGAAGGGACTGGCGATGAGGATATGAACCTACATCCTAGGCATGGGAAGGGTGCACATTTACCACTAGGTTGTACCTGTTTATCTTATATTATCTTATATTAAATTATATGATGCATGGATCTAGAAATCCTATTTAGTACCACAGACAAATATATGGATACCTAGAATCTTACAATATGAAATAGGTAATTTTAATGGTTAAATTATGTAATAATAGATTTCGTATACAATTATGTTGCGTAACATTTAATTGTCTTTAAAAATGTAGTCGAATAATTGCGTAATTTAATAAATTATGTAATAATAGATTCATATGTTTTGGGAATTAAGAGGTTGAGATGACCGGTTCCTGGCTCTGCTGACAAGCAATCAGGCCAGTCGGCTCCTGCAGGTAACCAGAACATGTTTGCACATGTTACGATCTCTGGGTGTACGTCGGCCAGTGTTGCTGTATGTGCTGTAAGTATACAAAATGTAAATCGTGTTATTGATCCATAACCTATAATCCGGTAAATAACAAGTAACATCTGATATTTATCATCTTTAGCCTATATGACTTGTGATGGGTATAATCTGATCATATCTTAAATCTATGTTTTAATAAAAGTTTGACTGGTGATGATTAAATTTTTTGTGCTATTGCCTGATGATGTGATGTACCTTCTTAGTTACCGCATTTGTATACTTCTATTCGGAAACCATGTATCTTATGTAACATTTAACATTTTTCTCAAGATGGATATATATTTTTAATTGTTTCCATTCAGCATATGTTTGGAGTTTGTTTTTCTATGAGCATCTCAGGAAAATAAGTTTGTCCTCTTTAGCAACCTGGTTATAGGCTTATAGCAATCCTCTGTAACCAGTAAGTGAACTTGTTCTTCCTTGTTCCATGCTTCCTGTTGTAATCTAGGGTCAGGAATTTCATTCCATTCATGTGTGATATTGAAATTATATTATATTCACTGGCAACATGTATGGATGATATGCACAACATAACTATGCTAGAATTATACATTGTGCTCTACGTGTGCTGATTCTTGATTTCTGAATCAAATGTTGTGTAGCGCTGATTTTGGTCTGGTTTTTTTTCTGCAGGAATTTCCCGAGAGCAGTAGTATTTTTATGATATTTTCTTTTCTTCTCTTCAAATTTGAGTGGATCGGGAAGGCTTTTTCTTTTGGTTGTTGTTGGGCCATATGCGCCAGGAATGTCTTTGGGCTCTTTTTTTTGAGATGGTGGGCTGGTATTTGTTTTTAGATTGCGAGGGGGCTTTTTGGTCAAGTCTTTTAGCTTTGCCTTTCTTATTTTAAGTTATGTTTGATTTTTGATGTAATTTATTTTTGTTTTTTGTTTTTTCTCTTTGTTTTTCTTAGAGCATGTTCTAAGAGAAATTTTGAGAAGTGACTTGTGTAAATTTTTTCTCTTTTATATATTTTACGAGGCTTAGACATCATTTACCAAAAAAAAATACCAGAGTGTTAAAAAAGAATGTTACAATAAGATATAAAAATATTATCAAAAGATTAAATTGAGTGTTACAATAGCTAATATGGTGTTGCAAAAGAGTATATTCCAACACATATTTAGGTGTTACTAAAGGGTTAGGTATGTTGCAACAGAACTGTGGTTACATTTTCAACTTGTTACCATAAAAATAGAAAATATAACTATAGGTACTCTATTGTAACACATTGAGAGGTGTTACCAAAATTTCAGAAAATATAACCGTAGACCCCTATTGTAGCAGGCTCAAATCCAACACCCCCTTAATTTTAAAAAGTGTAACCATAGCCAATAATTTGGCTTTAGATAACATTTTTTGGTCATTTTAACACTTTTTTTGGTGTTGCTACAGGTCAAATATGGTGTAGTGTACTGAAGCATGGTTTTACTAGAGGTACCATAGACACGACTCTCTTCTACAAGAAACATGGTGAAGATATGATCCTAGTTCAGTTTTATGTGGATGATATCATCTTTGGTTCTACTAATGAAAATATTTTCCAAAGATTCTCCAAGCTTATGCAAAGTGAATATGAAATGAGTATGATGGGGGAACTAAGTTATATACTTCCTTGGACTCCAAGTCACTCAAAAAAAGTGATGGTATCTTCATCAGCCAAACTAAGTATGTCAAGGATCTGTTGAAGAAGTTTGGTATGGTTGATTGTTCACCTGCATCTACACCTATATCTACTGCAACAAAGTTGGATGAAGATAAAAAGGGAAAAAGTGTAGATATCTCAAGCTATAGAGGGATGATTGGATCATTACTTTACTTAACAGCAATTAGACAAGACATTATGTTTGCTACATGTATATGTGCAAGATTTCAAGCCAATCCAAAAGAATCACATTTGATGGATGTAAAGAGGATTTTCAGATATTTGAAGGGAACTCCAAACTTGGGATTATGGTATCCGAAGGGACTGGTTTTGAAGCTGTTGGTTACACAGATGCAGATTTACTGGATGCAGGGTTGACAGAAAGAGTACCAGTGGAAGCTATCAATTTCTTGGACAAAGACTTGTATCCTGGTATAGCAAGAAACAACAATCTGTATCAACTTCTACAGCTGAAGCTGAATACATAGCGGCAGGAAGTTGTTGTGCTCAAGTGCTTTGGATTAGAAATTAGCTAATGGATTATGGCCTAGTGTTACACAAAATTCCTATTATGTGTGACAATACTAGTGTTATATCCATAGTAGTTAATCCAGTTAATCATTCTAGGACAAAGCACATTGATGTAAGGTACCATTTTATTAGAGAACATGCTACAAATGGTACCATTGAGCTCATTTTTGTTCCAACAGAAGAACAATTAGCTGACATTTTTACTAAACCTATGGAGAAGCAACTTTCACTAGACTTGTAGGTCAAATTGGAATGCTTAATTCTTCATCCTAAGGCAAGAACTCAGTTAATGTTTTGCAGCAGATTAATCTCCAGTAAAATCAAAATTAATTTGATTTAATTGGAAATTAACTGAAATATGAATTATAAATATTTCAGAAATCTCTGCATATTTATTTTTCAAAATTAAAAGATTAACTTGGAATTTTTCAAGTTCTAAGTAAACTGCTTAATTGTTAATTTACATCTTTAATATGTAAAATTAACACAAGGCAGAATTACAATAATCAAAAGTATATAGAGAACTGAGTTCTCGATAAGTCTAAGTGACTTCTCGACAAGTCATTTTAGGACTTCTCGAGTGAGTTATCGACAAGTCAATTTACTGATTTCTCGAGTGACTTCTCGATACGCTTAAAAATGACTTATCGATAAGTCCTTATAGAGTTCTCTAGTAGTGTTAATTCACAGAGTTCTCTACAAGTACAATGTTGACTTATCAATAACTCAGAACTAAAATAATTTAGATTTAATAAATTATTTTGGTAAAATACTTTTGGAAAATTTATTCTAATTTTATTTTGAATTTATTCAAATAAAATTTGGAATTAATTCAGTCCATTTTTGGACAAACTGGGTATTTATTTGACACCTCGATAAGTCAATTTTTAGTTCTCTATAAGAGTAATTTAAAATGACTTCTTGATATGTATTTCATTTCTTAAAATGACTTCTCGATAGACAAACTCCAAACATCTATTTTTGAGTTCTCAACAAGTCATTTACTTTTACTATAATTACCCAGACTTCTCGATACATACACTTACTTACAACTTTCGAGATCTTAAGTGACCTAGCTTTCAATCCAAAACCGATTTCTCTCTAGTTTTTCCTTCTTTCTCACAAATCTCTTTTACCCACTAAACTTCATACTCATATCAATGGCAGCCAATAATCGTGTACCCTTTCTTCTCAAGGAAACCAACTTTCTTGCATTTCTGAATGCAAATTAAGCACCTGAAGTTTTTCAGTGCTTTGTTAAGTTTCTTTCTGAGACTACTTTGTAGGTGCTCTAACTGCTAATCCAATGTTGTATTTAGATGTGTTAGGTGATTTCTGGAACACAGCAACAACCAGGACGTGGTGCATGAGAATCAAGCTGCAACTATAGTGATAAACTGCACAATTAAGGGACTACAAGTGGAGATTCTTGAAGATGATGTCAACAAGGCTTTGGGCATTCCTACTGACAATCTGGTGGAGGCTCCAACTCAAGATGAGCTGTATGAGTTCATAGACTCCATAAATTATTCTGAGAGGATTAATCTGGCCAGCATGAACAAGAAGTATCTAAGGAGGGAATGGTCATTCCTATTTGACTCTGTGATAAGGGCATTTACTTGCAGAAAGTCAGGATTTGACAACATATCCAGTGTTGTCCAGAAGCTGGTCTACATCTTGGCTCACAACAAACAGTTAAATGTAGGACACTACATTTTCGAAGAGCTGAGCACCAGGTTGACAATGTCATTGGAATCAAGAGGTAAGGAGATCTTTCTGCCTAGATTTATTATATCAGCTTTAAATTATAAAGTAAATGACATACATATGCTAGAAGGTGTAAACAGGGCACTAATTGGAAATTGTAAGCGAGTATCCAAAATTCTATTTGGATCATTTTTTACTAAGAATAAGGTTCCAGTAAGTCTTAAGTTAACACCTTTCATGATTGAAAGATTTAAGACTTATCCTTATCCCATGTCTGACATGAGATCTAATACACAATCTAGCACAGCTATGATTCCTGAACATGTGGAAGTACAAACACAGGAACACCAACACGGATCTTCTCAAGTTGCAACCATTCTTTCATAACCTTCAGAAGCTAGGAAACCAACTACCTCATCTTCTCAAAAGGATGAGGTCAGTAAAAAGAAGAGAAAGGGGATAAACCTAACTGTGATAGTTGAGAGTGGTGAGGAGTTAGTTGAAAAAGAATCACCTCTGGTCAAAAGATCCAAAAGGAGTAAACAAACTGAGCTGACCATAATATCCACTTCTGCATCCTCCCAACAGGATGCAGTTTTAATGTTAGATATATTTGATAATGTCATGTCTAATATGATTTGTGTTTAGTTTTCAGATCTTACTTAAACAGGACAAATTAGTACTTAACTGGAAATCAGTACTTATACTGAAGTCAGAACTTAAGTGGTCAGAACTTAAGTTATCAGGAGATATTTATCAGAAGATAATATCAGGATTTAAGGAGACTTTCAGATAAGGAAGGCGCCTGATTGAAAGGAAAGAAGATCAAGACAAACACAAGAAGAGATATGCATGAAGAAGGAATTCTATGAAGAATAGAATACTTGGAAGAAAAGATATCTGATTGATATATTTTAGGAAGCAGAATTATATTCCATATCAATTAGCGATTATCTTGTAACTGTGTAGTATATAAACACAGACATAGGGTTTACACTATATGTGTTATCATTATCGAAAATAATATTCATTGTAACCCTAGCAGCTCTCGTGATATTTGTTCATCACTGAGAGAGGACAGTTCCATATTGAAACAGAGTTTATTATATTGAATAAAGTCTGTTTTCTATTACTTGAGTTCTTTAATTCGATTTGATTGTGATAAACACTGTATTCAACCCCCTTCTACAGTGTGCGTGACCTAACAAGTGGTATCAGAGCCTATCTGTTAACACACAAACAGCTTAAGATCCAAAAATAATCATGTCTGAAGCAGAAACTCCAACCAAGTCCACCAAAACTGAAGAACCTCCATAGACTTAAATCCATAGTCGATATGAGACTATTAGAGTTCCCATACTAAAACCATCTGAATATCCCATATGGAAGGTGAGGTTGTCTATATTTATGGAAGCTACAGATCCAGAATATCTTGACAGAATCAATGAAGGACCACACAAGCCAACCAAACTCGATGTTGCAGTTGCAGGTGAAGCAGCAAAGTCTGTACCAAAGGAGAAGAGTGATTACACTACTGAAGATATCACATCAATTGTTAAGGATGCTAAGGTACGACACTTGCTGCATAGTGCCATTGATAATGTAATGTCAAACAGGGTAATTAACTGCAAGACTGCAAAGGAGATATGGGATGCCTTGGAGACAAGATGCCATGGAACTGATTCAATTAAGAAGAACAGGAAGACTATACTCACTCAAGAGTATGAACACTTTAACTCAAAGCCTAATGAGTCATTGACTGATTTATATGACAGATTTGTCAAACTCCTGAATGATTTGTCACTAGTTGATAAGGAATATGATCTTGAAGATTCAAACCTTAAATTACTGTTAGCTCTTCCTGAAAGTTGGGATTTGAAGGCCACAATTATAAGAGGCAACTATAATCTTGAAGAAACAACTCTTGATGAAATTTATGGGATGCTCAAGACTCATGAACTTGAGATGGAACAAAGAAGCAAGAGGAAAGGAGGAAAGTCAAGGACGGTTGCTCTTAAGGCTGAGGAGGAATCCCCCAAAGCAGCTACCTCAAGGAAAGGCAAGGGAAAAGCTCTCATTACAAAGTCTGATACAGAGTCATCAAGTTCTGATAGTGATGATGACTCAGAAACTGAAAGCTTACCTGAGATGGATGCTGATGAAGAGATGATGAAGCTGTGTGCTCTTATGGTGAAAGGAATCACAAGGATTGCATACAGAAAATTCAGGAAGGGAAAGAAGTTTTCCAGGAAAGGTGCAAGTTCTGATAAGAAGAGTTTCAGAAAATCTGAAGGCAAAGGAGGGAAGTCTGACAGAGGAGATTTCACAAATATCAAATGCTATAACTGTGGTGAGAAAGGCCACATATCTCCTGATTGCAAGAAAGTGAAGAGTGACAAAGGCAAGGCTCTTGTCACAAAGAAGAAAATCTGGACAGACGCTTCAGATTCTAAAAGTGAGGAGAACTATGCCTTGATGGCAAATGCTGATAGCAGTTCTGATGCTGCTGAGTTAAAGGTACCTCAAACTACTTATGCCTTTCATACTGATGATATTAATGAGTTGAGAAGATATCTTAAAACCATGTTCATTAGTTATAGAGATCAAACTTTAACATGTAAAAGATTAACTTCTGAAAATCTTGCTTGTAAAAAGAGGAATGATTATTTAGAAAGAGTTATTCTTGTTCCATCAAACTCAGAAAGATAGAGATGCTGCTTTCTATGTTAGGGATGAAGTACTTAAAATGAATGAATCTCTAAAAACTGAGTTAGAAAAGGAAAGAGAGATTATCAGAACTTGGACTAACTCTGGCAGAACAACTCAGAATTTGTTAAGTAGTGGAAACTGGAAAGAGGGCTTAGGTTATGGAGATGATAAGAATGATAAAGGAACTGTAGAAATTGAGCCTATAGTTGTTAAACAAAAGCCAAAGTTGAAACCTGTTAAGTTTGTAGCTGTAAAGTCTGATACTGAGAAATCAGAAGTTAAAGAGGAATTAACTTCTGACAAACTAAAACAGGAAAAGCCAACTAAAGTTAACGTAGGCTTAATGACCAAGAAGCATCTTAAGCATAAGTTGAAAGATGTTAAGAATGTAAACAAGGTAAAGTCACCTAGGAAAAATAGGAATGGAAAGGAAGGTGTGAATAAAAGTAATGATTATAAGCCTGTTCCTAATGCTCCTAGAAAAACATGTCATAACTGTGGAAATTCTAACCATTTGGCTTCTTTTTGCAGGAAAAATAAGAACATAAACTCATTACCTTCAAAGTCAGGAGTTAAGAGTCAGTGTGTTAGATATAAGCCACAAAATCCTTATTTTCATTGTGGTAGTTTATGGCATTTCATTTATACTTGTAAGGAATATCATAGTTTGTACTATGATTATTATCAAATAAAACCTTCTTTAAAGAAAGTTAGCATTGTTCCTTCTAGTATAAGTTCTGATATAAAGTCTGATAGTGTAAATGCTGATAAGAAAAATGTTAACATAAACTCTAATTCTAAATCCGCTGCAAATGTTAACAAACTTAATAAGGCCAAAGGATCCAAGCAATTCTGGGTCCTTAAAACTAATCATTAATGGTCTTTGTGATTGCAGGGAAACAGGAAAAACATCCTAGTTCTGGACAGTGGATGTTCAAGACATATGACTGGAAATAAAGCCCTGCTATCAGACTTTGTGGAGAAAGTTGGCCCAAGTGTTTCTTATGGAGATGGCAACATTGGAAAAACCTTGGGATATGACAATATCAATCTGGGGAATGTCATCATTGAAAAAGTAGCTCTGGTCTCAGGACTTAAATACAATCTGCTCAGTGTTAGTCAAATCTATGACAAAGGTTATCATGTGGATTTTTTTGAAGAACACTGTGAAGTTGTAAGCAAATCTACAGGCAAAGCTGTTCTGAAAGGATATAGGCATGGTAACATTTATGAAGCCAAGCTTTCAACAAGTACTGATGGTTCTGCAATCTGTCTGTTAAGTAGAGCATCAATTGAAAAAAGCTGGAATTGGCACAAGAAACCCTCTCATTTAAATTTCAACAATATAAATGAACTAGTCAAGAAAGATCTTGTGAGAGGACTGCCAAAATCAGTATTTGCTCCTGATGGCCTTTGTGATTCATGTCAGAAGGCTAAACAAAGAAAATCTTCATTCAAGAGCAAGACTGAATCATTAATTCTTGAGTCTTATCACCTACTACATGTTGATCTATTTAGTCCAGTGAATGTCATGTCTATTGCAAAGAAGAAATATGTTATGGTCATAGTGGATGAGTTCACCAGATACACATCGGTGTATTTCTTGCACACAAAAAGAAACTGCATCTATTTTGATTGACCATGTCAAACAACTGGATAAATTGGTCAAAGATTCTGTGAAGATTATAAGAAGTGATAATGGCACTGAGTTCAAGAATTTGATCATGGAAGAGTTCTGCAAAGACCATGGAATAAAGTAGGAATTTTCTGCTCCTGGAACTCCACAACAAAATGGAGTTGTTGAAAGAAAGAATAGAACTCTTATTGAAGCTGCACGAACCATGCTTGATGAAGCAAATCTACCAACCTATTTTTGGGATGAAGCTGTGTAGACTGCTTGTTTCACTCAGAATGCAACACTCATTAACAAGCATGGAAAGACACCATATGAGATGGTGAAGAAAAAGAAGCCAAATCTGAAGTATTTTCATGTATTTGGATGCAAGTGTTTTGTTCTTAAGACTCATCCTGAACAGCTATCCAAATTTGATCTAAAAGCTGATGAAGGAATTTTTGTTGGATATCCACTTTCCAAAAAAGCCTTCAGAGTCTACAATTTAAGAACAAGGGTTGTCATGGAATCTATCAATGTCTCTTTTGATGATAAGAAGATTACTGGAATTGAAGATTTCAATGATCATGATAAGCTGAGATTTGAAAATGAAGATTTAAATTCTGATACTATAAATCCTGACAGTCTAAATCCTGATACTGCAAACTCTGATGGATTAAACTCTGATGTTATTGAAACTGTGGTGACTACGCCAAAGGAAGATGCACCTGTGCAGGGGGAGCATACTGAAGATACAATCAGATCTCAAGAAGCATCAGAACATACAACTGGCTCTTCAAGTTCTGATTTATCAAGTTCTGATGAGCCAAGTTCTGATAATGCTGGAAACTCAAATTCTGAAGGATCCAACTCAGAGAGCATAATTTCAGGGGGAGCATCAGAAAATGTTGATGAAGATAGCATGGATCATGGGGGAGCATCCAGTTCTAGAGAAAACCTTCCATCTGCAAGGAAGTGGACTAAATCACATACACCTGACTTAATTATTGGAAATCTTGATGCAGGTGTCAAAACTAGAACAGCTACATCAAACGAATGTCTTTATAATTCTTTTCTTTCTCAGACTGAACCAAAGAAAGTGGAAGAAGCTCTTCAAAATGCTGATTGGGTGCAAGCAATGCAGGAAGAGTTAAATGAATTTGAAAGAAACAAAGTCTGGACCCTAGTGCCAAGACTAAAGAACAAATCTGTTGTTGGTACAAAGTGGGTGTTCAGAAACAAAACTGATAGTGATGGCATAATTACAAGGAATAAAGCAAGGCTGGTTGCAAAAGGATATTCTCAACATGAGGGAATTGATTATGATGAAACATTTGTACCAGTTGCTAGATTGCAAGCCATAAGGATATTTTTGGCTTATGCTGCTCACAAAAAGTTTACTGTCTTTCAAATGGATGTGAAAAGTGCTTTTCTCAATGGAGAATTGGAAGAGGAAGTATATGTTGAACAACCTCCAGGTTTTGTAGATTCCAAACTTCCAAATCATGTCTACAGGCTTGATAAAACACTTTATGGCCTTAAGCAAGCTCCAAGAGCATGGTATGAGACTTTAGCTCAGTTTCTTCTGGAAAGTGGATTTATTAGAGGAACTATTGACAAAACACTGTTCTACCTCAACCATGGAAATGACTTACTTTTGGTGCAGATATATGTTGATGATATCATTTTTGGTTCTACAAATGATAGACTTTGCAAGAAGTTTACCAAACTGATGTAGTCAAGATATCAAATGAGTATGATGGGGGAACTTAGCTATTTTCTGGGCCTTCAAGTCAAGAAGAATGAAGAAGGCACCTTTATTTGTCAATCCAAGTACACCAGAAATTTGCTGAAGAAATTTGGAATGCAAGATTATTCAAGTGCATCCACTCCCATGGCCACTGCAACAAAATTGGATACGGATACTGGTACATCAGTAGATATTACTGATTACAGAGGTATGATTGGCTCATTACTCTATCTAACTGTAAGTAGACCTGATATCATGTATGTTACCTGTCTTTGTGCAAGATTTCAAGCAGATCCAAGAGAACCTCACTTAACAGCTGTGAAAAGAATTTTCAAGTACCTTAAGGGTACAGCTGATCTGGGATTGTGGTATCCTAGAGAATTAGACTTTAAGCTAATAGGTTACTCAGATGCAGATTTTGCAGGATGCAAAATTGACAGGAAAAGCACAAGTGGAAGCTGCCAATTTCTTGGAGGCAGATTAGTTTCTTTGTTTAGCAAGAAACAAAAGTCAATTTCCACATCAACTGTAGAAGCAGAGTACATTGTTGTAGGAAGCTGTTGTGCACAGATTCTTTGGATGAAGAATCAATTACTGGATTATGGGTTAACATATTTCAAAATCCCTATTTACTGTGATAATCAAAGTGCTATTGCTATGACAGATAATCCAGCTCAACACTCAATGACAAAGCACATCAGCATTAGGTACCACTTCATAAGGGAACATGTGGATGAAGGTACAGTGGAATTACACTTTGTTCCAACAGATCAACAACTAGCAGATATCTTCACAAAACCACTGTGTGAAGCTACTTTTACAAGATTGGTAAATGAACTTAGAATGGTTTCAGGTTCTTTCTCTAAATTTGCTTAGTTTTTGTTCTGATGCATCAGATTTTATGATCAGTATTTATAGATATTACTATCTTTGTGTATTATGTACTTACATTGAAAATTCCTTAAGTGCGGATTGTTGTCTGATGTGAATTTCTAAACTCTGATAGTGATATGAATGTTTCTGTGACTATTCAATCTAATGAGGATAATTATGCTAGATGCATACTGACCTAGTAGTCTTCAATATACTAAAGTCCCATGATTGAAGTAACTGTTTATGTGGAAATCTTTTAACACAAGCAAATTCTGATATTGAGATTAGTTAAGTTTACTTTGTGTATCTTATTACTAGGTCACAAACTAGAATAATGCTTCTTATCTGTTAAGTTCTGATGTTAGTAAATCTAATGGATGTACTAAGTGCTGATAAACCTCACTTATCAAAAGAAAAAGAAATAAAAATCAGGTACTCCTTTGAGATCTAGAGTGAAAATGTGGAAGGGAAGACCCAAGTGCATTGCTGGTATTAAGTAATATGCATTAGAAAAGCAAAATAAAATTTTCTTGGTGACTTTTCACACTCTATGACTACTGGAGAAATACTCTGATAATAGCATAAATTCTGATAAGTAGTCGTGACTCACTTACACTGAGAAGCCACTGTAAAAAGGAATTTCAAAAGATGCATAAAATGAGCACAAAATAGTTGAGGTGGACTCATGCATGAACTCATTCTAAAGTAGACTTCAGAATACTAAAAATTTGAGCAAAGTTCTTAGTTATGCCTTATTTCTAAGATGTACTAAAGTGAATCAGACTTTAATCTTTATCTGATATTTAGCTTATTGCACCCACATACACTCCATATGAATGATGAAAATTACTGTGGTGATAAATGTGGTTTTAGATGAACAGGTTAAGTGTCAGTTGCATCAATTCTGAGGACAAGTTATGATGGAAGTTCTGATGATTAAGTTCTGAAGAAACGAAATCAGAATTTATGTGAAGAATTACAGAAATAGACATTCACCTTTCGAGTTAAGGAATCATGTTCTGATGACTGTTAAATTCTGATATAAGTCTAAGTTCTGATATTAAATCTTGATACTAACCATATTCTGATGACCTTTTTAGCTCTGATACAAATCAAGTTATGATTCTGACGTGGCAGTATTTGTTTACTTGGTTTATTTTTGGTCATTCTCTCATTGGTCATAGTTTTACAGAATATTGGTAAAGCAGTAATAATCATTTATTAAGTGGGAACAGTTTTTTAAAAAATTTAAAATAAAACTGAACGTCCTTGATTAATGGGATTACTTGGTAAGTGGAACGGTTTTTCTCCTTGAAAAACTGAATGTGATAAGTAATGATTACTGAATATTCGCGCCCATTAATTATCTTTTACTGCTGCATGTCTGACAGGTGTCTCAACGGCTATTTTTTTACCGTGTATAAGTAAAAGAGAGAAAAGATTGTAAAATCTTTTATTCACTTTCATACTTTATCTCTCTCTTTTTACTTTTATTCTCTCTCACATCTACTGACGATTTATCATACAGACATTTTATCAAACACCTTACAGGCAACCTAATTTCTCACTTATTTCTCATGGCACCCAAGGATTTGATTGTAGATGGAGCCAAGTTTGTACCTAACAACTATGCTGCAATCTTGAACAAGGCTGAAGCTCCATCTGATTTGCACTTTGTGCAAGATTTTCTAGCACATAGTGAGATTGGGTATGCTTTGACCCAACCTCAACATATTTCAAGTCAACAAATTCTGACGTTCTGGCGGACTGGGATTTTTTATGATGGTGGTGCTACTGGTACTCCAAGCATCATTTTTGAAGTGAATGATGTTGAGCACGTGGTTACTCCTGGAGAAGTTCATAAAGCTCTCCAATTACCAGAAGGCTGTACTTTTTTAATAGTGGAGGACCCTATTTTACAGCAGCTCATGGCCAATTTGGGTTATGAGAAGAGTTTGGGCAAGCTTGGACAGTTGAAAAAGGCAAATATCAGGAAGGAATGGAGCTTTTTCTTCGATTGTATCACTAAGGCATTCGTCAATAAGTGCTCAAACTTTGATGCCATTCCAATTATGAGTCAGCAAATAGGGTATGCTCTTATTCATCAAACTCACTTTGATTTTGCAAGTGTTGTGCTAGGTTTCATAGGGGATAAGATGACAGAGGATAGGAATGTAGTATACTTTGCTAGATTCTGTTAGCTTATATATAATTTCTGTTGTGCTGATGAACCCCAACCTACCACTGATGTAATTACACCCTTTAAGCTTGCAAAAAGGGCTTTTAATGACTTGTTAAATGCTAATCTTAAGAAGAAAATGGTTAGACCCTTACAGATACCTCAGTCTGTAAAAAGATCCTGGTAAATGCTGATCCTCACACCTACAGATCTGTTTACCCTGATGTTCAACCCACCAGCACATCCCAGCCACCACAACAACCATCAGAACATACCACACTTACACCTCAAACTTCTCAACCTCAACCTACTCAACCCTCAATCAGAATATATTTCAAACCTTCACAGATATCTCAACATTCATCATCAGCACATCCTGGTGAGGCCTTCATCTTTAAAGCCCAAGAGGACAAAGACTGTACCTCAGATACAACAGAAGAGAAGGAGGATTATTTTAAGAGATGAGTCAGACAGTGAGGAACAAGTTCCAGTATCAGAACCTGTTGTTGAAGAAGCTGAGAAGGTCTCTTCTCAGAAGGATACTGGAATTGGGGGTTCTAAGCTTCTCAAAAGGCTTAGAAGGATGTATTCTGATGAAACTCCCAAAGGTTCTCCACCTTCAAAGAGACATAAAAAGCAAAGAGCCAGGAGGCCTGTCAGTGTATCATCACATTCTGAAGAAACTCTGGCAGAAGGAGCTAAGGAAGGGGGTCAGGAATCTCTGATCCCAATAGAACCAATTGTTGTTGATTTTCTTCCTTCAGCACAACCAGAACCTACTCAAGACAGAACACCTACTTCTCATGTGTCTCATGTACATGAACAAGTACCTACTGAAGACCCAAACACAAGTGCTGAGATTGATATTCATAAACTGATTGTGCCTGAGGTTCTGTATTTAGAAGCTCAACCAGCTCCAATCACTCCACCACCAACACCACTTCTTGATGCTGATTTTAATCCAGAATTGCCTACAACACCTTCTCTGCATCTAGATATCGAAGATCAGATTTCAGGTGAGCATCAGAATATGGATGTTGCTCAGAACTTAGTTGGAGATCAGCACTTGGAGGATGATGTTGAAGCCTCAATAGCCTCTCATACTATTCTTTTATCAGAAGAAGCTGCTAATGTTGATTCTATAAGTTCTGATGCTGCTAATGATGAAGTTACTGGTGAAGCTGTTGTTACAAATATAGATGTTGATGCAGCTGGTCCATCAGGACATGCACCTCAACAAAGTTTTCATAAAGCTGAGATAGTCAGGAAGTTTGTTACAGGGGAAGCACCAGTTCCTTGGAGTGAAACTCCTAGAGGACAGGAATGGACTAAGGAGTGGAACACAGTTAGTTTTGTTCCTTCTGAAAAGATTCTTGCTGAGCATCTTGCAAAAGCTGATGAACTGATGATAAATGATGATTTCAAGACTCAGCTGAGAGTTACTGCATTGAGTACAAGGAACCTTCAAGGTCAACACTCAATAACTCATGACAAGGTGAATAAAATTCAAGAAAACTTGATCCAGCAAGATATGAATCTGAAACTTAAAAAGAAAAGGTTTTTTCAACCTACCTTTGACAGAATTACCTACATTGAGAAAACCCAAGAGAAGCAACAGTCTCAGATTGATGAAATTTTAAAAAATCAAGCTTCTCATCAAAATTAACTCAATGAGATCCAATCCTCAGTGGAATTGCTTGTCTCTCTTCTATTACTTGCTGATGTCAAAATGGGGGAGAAAGTAATTAAGTCCAAATGCAAACCTATCAAGACACTGAAGGGAAAGGATGATGGAAAAGATGATCTGGGAAACTCTGGAATGGGTGGAGGTCATGGTCAAGGTAAAGGTCTTTCATCAAGTAGAACTGGAACTATGAGTCAAAGAACAAGTTCTGATACTGGGAGAAGAATAACTTCTAATACTGGTAAAAGGATAAGTTCTGATGAACATCTGGAACTTGATGAGGAGATTTCAAGACAGTTATTTCTGAAAGAAAATCCAGGAATAGACTTTGAGAGTCTAAAGGAAGAAGAAGCTAGACTTAAGTTAGAAAAAGTCAACTCTAAATCTGAAGCTTCTGTTGTTGAAAAGAAAATTCCTAAGGCTAAAGGCATTGTGATAAAAGAAAGGGTAAATCCTGAGGCAACCAAGGCCAAATCACAAATGCAGATAGATCCAAGGTCCAAGGGCAAAGAAAAAGTTGTTGAACCTGTAAAGGTTTATGTGCCTCCTATGGATAAAGAAATATTTGTTGAAGATGCTAATCTTACTCTGGTTTCAAAGAAGATTTCTCAAACAACCTCTGACATGGCTCAAGTTGTTCAGAGTCAAGATAGAGTAAGTTTTGATATAACACTGACGCAAGCAACCTCTGACATAGCTCAAGTTAGCTTGATATCAGAAGATAAGTTAAAGGAAACCTCTAACACTGCTCATGTTAAATCATCAAAGTTACTCCTACCAGGATTCACTAAAGCTAAACAGACTCAACCTTTGAAGACTGCAGCAAGTGGTTTTGAAGCAAGAGTTATTACAGGAAAGGAAGCAAGAGATAAATATGAATTGGGTAGTGCTGATGAAAGAAGAGTGCAGAACACAACCAATGATCCAACTTCCTTAAGTGAACCAGGTGTTGGAGCAACTCCTGAAAGATTGAATCAGCTTGAATCTGTACAGATGGTTTACCATACCTTCTTGAAAGAACACATCTTATTATATTTCATGACAGATGGAAGGGTTTACCACATAAGGGAGAATGCTATACCACTGAAGTATTTTGAGGAACTAGAACATGTTTTATTCTTACTTCAAGTGAAGAACAGATTAACAGAAAGTGCTGCAAATTATTTGAAAACTCAAATTCAGAGGCAGAAGAAGCTTTATTCTGTAAAGTCTGATAGCATATACTGTCCCAAGTACAGAGATCACAAGGGTGATATTGTTGAGATGAAACCTAACTCTGCTAAGATTATAACTACCTTTCTGGGTTATAAGGCTGTAGAATTCAATCTTGAGTCTGACAAGGCATATTTGATGAGACTGGATCAGGACATAAGGAAAGCTAGAATAAATGATCTCAGGGCTGCTATCTTTCAAATTGGTGAAGATACAGTTGAATTGAAGAATGCTAAAAGGAGGATGATTGATGTACTTAAATATGCTGAGAGATGTTTGTTAAAGAACTATCTCAGAACAACTCCTGATATCAAAGAGATCGGTAATTGAAGCCAAGTCAAGATCTACAACTGCTCAAATTCTGATGTGTATACAGACTGAAGTTGTTATCAGAAATTAAAGTTGGTAAAGCTTTAAGGACTGTAAGTTGTAGTTATCTAGTCAAATTCTCATGCATTTGTACTTAATATTTTTGACATCATCAAATATCTGTTAAACTTGTATATTATGCTAATTTACAAGTTGGGAGAGATTGTTAGATATATTTGATAATGTCATGTCTAATATGATTTGTGTTTAGTTTTCAGATCTTACTTAAACAGGACAAATCAGTACTTAACTGGAAATCAGTACTTATACTGAAGTCAGAACTTAAGTGGTCGGAACTTAAGTTATCAGGAGATATTTATCAGAAGAAAATATCAGGATTTAAGGAGACTTTCAGATAAGGAAGGCGGCTGATTGAAAGGAAAGAAGATCAAGACAAACACAAGAAGAGATATGCATGAAGAAGGAATTCTATGAAGAATAGAATACTTGAAAGAAAAGATATCTGATTGATATATTTTAGGAATCAGAATTATATTCCATATCAATTAGCGATTATCTTGTAACTGTGTAGTATATAAACACAGACATAGGGTTTACACTATATGTGTTATCATTATCGAGAATAATATTCATTGTAACCCTAACAGCTCTCGTGATATTTGTTCATCACTGAGAGAGGACAGTTCCATATTGTAACAGAGTTTATTATATTGAATAAAGTTTATTTTCTGTTACTTGAGTTCTTTAATTCGATTTGATTGTGATAAACATTGTATTCAACCCCCTTCTATAGTGTATGTGACCTAACATGTAAAAACAACCAGTAGTGAGTCTGCACAGCCTGCACAAGAAGCGATTCAAGTGTATGGTAGGAGAAACAAGGAAGGCACACACTGTGAGGACACATCTCTTGAAGCTCCCTCATTCATTCAGGGGGAGATGCCAACACTCACAACTGAGCACCAAATTCTAATATCTAAAATTTCTTCAATTCCAATTCCACTTAAATCCACTTCTCAAGTGTAACAAAAATCAAGTGACTTAGCTCAAAAAGCTTTTCTCACCACCCAGACACTCCATTTAGATGGTGAGAGGCTACATGTTGGGGTAGACCTTGATGACATCATCACAAAAATGGGAGATTCATCAGTTTTTACTGAAGACCCCATGAATACCTCTAATGCACCTTCATGTGCAAAACAGTATTCACGGACTGAAAGGTTTGAGGGTAGTACTCCTGAGGGGGAGCTATCTAAATCCGCTCCGATTCAATTGGAGGTTCCTCAAGTAGGGATAACTCCCCTCACAACCCTAGCAGAAATTGCCTTGGCAGTTGAAGCTTGGAGTACAATTGCCCATGATCCTGTCATTGGGGAGGCAAGTATAGCACATTCAAGTGCCAGTGTGTTGCAAGACACACAAGGGTTTGAGGCTGGTGTACATGACAGTAACCCAGTCAAATTCCCTCCAATTCAATTGGAGGTTCCCACTACAAGTGGAGGACAACACAATGTCAAAACCACAGAGCAATCTGTGAGTCAAACTGTGACCCCAGTCACAGGTATTTCTGATGAACCATCCACCTCACAACCTCAACAACCCATACTCTCTCAGTGGCTGTAAGAATCTGCTTCTCAACCAGCTTTTGTAGATGATATACTAGTAGAACAGATATCTGGACAATGCAGAAGCCAACTTGCCCAAAACACAAATCAACAAGGATGACTTGGATGATGATGAGCAGAAGAAAGATGATCAAAATCCTTCTGGCTCAAATCCAAGTCAGTCCAGTAAGCCATCTGGCAGCAAGGTTGGAGAGAAGAAGAAGGAGGATGACAAGAAAGATGAAGAAAGGAAGAGAAGAGGTGAGAGGAAGAGCGGAAAGCCTCATGATGATTTAGAAGCTCATCAACCCTATTATGTTAGACTTAAGAAAGATTTGCTAAGGAAAACTGTCAGAAGTTCCGACAACAACAAAACTAAAAGAGAGTAAAGAAGATTACTCTTGGACATGTAGATGAGACTATCAAAAGATTTTCACTTCCTAGATCATGAACACAAGAACCTGTGTCTGAATGGGGCATAGCAGCACAATCATTTCCTGATCCATGTTCCACAAGAACCTATACTTCACTTAGTATAGCAGGCAAGGAAGAATATCTTGATAAACATGACACAACTGCACAACAATTAGTGTTAACAGAAGCTCAGAATTCAGACAGTGGAGTAGAGTACACAAGAACCTGGATGTCAAAGTCATACAATAACTCTTAAATCTCCAGCCACACAAGAACCATTACCTCAACATGGTAATGAAGGCAGAATCACTGAGAACACTATGAGAACAGTTAAAACTGATGAAAGATACAACTGCATACTAATGTTAAATCAATCAACTGATTCTTCAGAATCCTACAAAGTATGAAATGCATACTCACTCTTCTGATGAAATGAAAATGATTAGACCTATATAGATCACCCATAATCATATGATCACAGACAACTCTTCTCAGCCACCTTTTATTTCTATGGGTCAAACAATATTTGATCCTTTCATGTGAGGATGAGAGAAAAGATTGAGAGAAAAATAGAAAATAAGAGAGGTAGGATCCTTCCTGACAAAAGGAGAGGTAGATGAGTGTCTGGATTTAGTAATCCTTGTGAGGAAACTCTGACTCTTAAAAGTCATGAGACTAGTGCAGTGAGAAGTAGTGAGACTACTTATTAAAAGAACAGAGAGTTTAGGACTTTTGTTACTGAAAGACTTTTTCTGCAGGTCTAAGTAAAGTCTCATATTCTACCCGCTGAACTCATCACTGAAGCTTGAAGCTGCAGATATTGTTCTAAATGGACAATGACAAAAGCTTGAACAACGTGCATCTAGCTGAATCTTTCCACCTAGAGATAATGTCAAAAAGGGGGAGAATATATCTAAATGCAAAAACAGTTGTTGGATGTTGTCAGACAATAATACTCTCTTTTTGATAGGGGGAGAGAAGATTAAATCTAAATGCACTGGTGGTACAAACTTTACAAGGGAAAAGATCTGTAAATCTCCATACAATGCTGATGTAGATAATATTGAAGACATGTATAGAAGTAAAGTTTGTTACACTCACAGAAGAAGACAAAATGGGGAGATTGACTTCTGCATTTAGTTAGAGTTTTGACATCATCAATCAGAACTTGTGCATAATTTCATAATGAACAAGTTGGGGGAGATTGTAATATATAAGTGATGATGTCAAAGATTACTGAAGATGATAACATCATTAGTGTTCCTGATCAAAGTGTGAAGAAAAAGCTAAATGGACATCTGATCTAAGGAGAATAATGAACTGTTATATTTCATAATCATTTTAAACTTGGGGTAAGTCTCGTTAACAAGCATGAATTTGTGTTAAGCAATCATCTCACAAATTGAGGGAGATTGTTGTAAAAGACATGCCTGTACTTTAACAAGACTAAGACATTTTGTCAACCCTAAGTAAGTTGTATTGTTATCTTAATTTGTATTTTGTACTTGTAACATTTAAATTCTGTAAAAATATCAAAGGAGCAGACTGGAGCCTTTTTCTATAAAAAGTGTTAAGCCTAAGAATTCTATCTGGAAGAAGATCAAGAAGATCATGCCTCAGAAGAATTATGAAGAAGCTTGGAGTTGAATAAATCTGTTTAAGGAAAAATATTCTAAGTCAAGGTCTCTACAAGTCACAGATTTAATGTTATAGAGAAGTCATTCGAGAATTCCAGAATAGCTTATAGAGAACTCAGAAAGCTTATAGAGCACTCAGATATATCGACAAGCCAAATTGAAGATATGAAGATTGGAGATATCGACAAGTCATTTATTCACTAGAGAACTCAGAGTTATCGACAAGTCAACATTCATCAGAGAACTCTGAGTTATCGATAAGTCAAGTTCCAATAGAGAACTCAGAGACATCGATAAGTTAAAATTTACTACAGAACTCAGAGATATCGATAAGTTAAAATTCATTAGAGAACTCTGAGATATCGACAAGTTAAATTTGACTAGAGAATTCTGAGATATGAACAAGTCAAGAAGCCACTAGAGAACTAAGAGTTATCGATAAGTCAAAGTGAAGATGTGAAGACTAGAGATCTCGACAAGCCTAAATTCTCTTATAGAGAATTGAAGACCTCTACAAGCCAAACTAAATATAGAGTACTAGAGATATAGGTAAGCCAATATACTTATCAGGATGTCAAGTTTTCTATACACCTAAACTGGAGATCTCGAGGTAAAATCTCAAAGTACAAAGTTGCAGATCAGTTCAATATCCAAGATTAACAATCAACAAGCAATCCAAACAGCTGGATTGACAAGTTTACAAAAAGCAGCTTGAAGAATGTGCAAGATCAATGGTGAAGATTAACTGATAAAGGAAGATCAAAGTGAACACAGGGTGCCAAGATATGTTAAGCCAGAAATGGAAGATCTACTTTTCTATAAATAAAAATAACAAATGACAGTTTAGAAAAGCTAATAGTATGTCTTATTGTACACTATGTAAACCAGCAATTAACTAAGTTATAAAGTTAACACTGGTCATTCAGTCAGTAGTAACAATTTAGATAGTATCTTGTAACACTCTCAAGAAAGAAGCTAACTCTTTAACACCAAAGAGCCTGGAAATTTTATAGCAAAACATTCTTAATTTTAATACAAAATTAAGTGAGTTTTGAAAAGATTTGTGTTTCTTATTCTTGCATGTTTTAAATTCTGCAGTAACACATTTCATTAAAAGATTCAATTTACTTTATTCAACCAAGCCGAAAGGATTCAAGAAAAGCTTAAAAATAGTATAACACATTCACCCCCCCCCTGTGTGTTATTCATTTCCTAACAAGATTGTTGCCCGAAGCTGCAAAGGCTTATGACACAACTGCTAAGCTGCTTCATAAGGATAAATCTAAATTAAATTTTCCATAGAATAATGAGCTAATGAGTTTGAGGTACTTTGAATGAGGTTCTTGTTGGTGAGGAATTTACTGTTGAGGATGTATACTTTATTTGATGAGGATGTTATAAATGATTGTGTCGGGTTGCTTCATGGTGATGAAATAAAAAAATGATGATGAAGAAATTGGTGGGAATTTAAAATTGAAGCCGGAAAATGTTATGAATTCTTGCAAGAATAATGTGACTGTATTAAATAAGCTTTTTGATGAAAATGTTATGAGTGGTTGTGCTGGGTTGATTGATTGTAATGAAATGGAAAAAAAATGTTGGTGACAACTTGGAATTGAAGCCAGAATTCAAGGAGATGATCCATGATCTTGAAGTTTCAATCCCTCCAAATGAAAATCAAGCAACTATGGTGCCAGCTGTTTTAAATTAATCAACTGGTCCTGAGGTTTGACTCATTCTTGAATAATGTTTTGGTGCAATCAGAGAATACTTTTAATCAGTCTATTGGAAATATTTTTAAGGATTATAACCTATTGGAAGGAAACCTTTGGAATGAGCTTGAGTATTAAGGATTATAGTTAGTGATACAAATATTTCATAAGTTCTTTATTACTTATATTTTGTTCTCTATTAAGTGTTATTGTGCTAAAACTTATATTTTGATCTATGTAAAGCGTTATTCTGCTAAAACTAACAATTTGTTGTTTGTAAGTATAACTAGTCTGCAAATTGATACTAATTTCACACCAGTTCAAAGCTCATTAGTCATTGCACTGTAACTCGTAACTCGTGAGGTAATAATATCGAAAACAATATAGCTGTGAAAGGAGGCAGAATTACATTGAAATTATTTGACTTTACCTGATTGTTGTGATATGAATTGGAACGTTAAATTTAAATTGAAAGAAGTAACAATGAAACTCCAACTCTAGAACAACAATAAAAAGGCTAATTTTATTCTATGCTAGGATATCCTAGATGCCCTTAGTAATACGATATGAATTGTCTATGTAAATAACAGGCAGATTGACCAACATGGGTTTATAAGAGGTGGTGACATTTTACGTCTTAGTAGTCTTCTCTTAACTCATTCTGAATTTAGTGTCACATCTCACTATAGAAATCATTTATACGCCTCTTGTTGGATACAACATCTTGAAAGGAATCGAGCAAATGTCATGTCAAGCTATTTGGATCATCCATAAGAGTTTGAATAAAGGCATTCTCAACTTTACGTTCTTGCTCAGTTGATCTTAAACTATACCATGTCAATAGTTTTAACCTGAATTCTGATTTGATATGACCCTCACATTCTAGCCAACGTATTATCTAAACACAGTACTCAATATTCTCACCCAGAGACCCTGGTCCTTTAAGAATTGCACAAGGTGATCCAGTAACCAAAGTGCTATTACAATCATGTGATTCATTCATTTGCAGTAGTACTGTAGAGCCGGTCATCTTGTTCATTTTTCCTTTGGAGTTCACAGTTAAAACGTCCCCATTGGATTTATGGAAAGTGAGATATTTGAGGAATTTTGATGTATATGTGCTCAAGCTTTTGAATTAAAATTTTTAACAATTATCTAGTTAATTGTGGAGGGTGAATAAATTTACTTAACTTTAATTAACTTCTGTTTTTACTTATATCTTTTGCTAAATTTTCAAGATTCTTAATTTGTTTTTTATAACATAACTCAGCAGTTACGAAAAATGAAAAAATAGAAGTAATTTTGATCCAATTTTTAATTTTAAATATTAAGAAGAGATTTAAGTATTCAAGTTGACGGGGGTTGAAATAGATAAATTAGATTTGGTCGACTAGAGGAAAGATATGCGAATTAGGTATTGAAAATAGAAGATATGTGATCAGGGAAAGATTATAGTATGTTTTTACCAAAATTTGTGGGTTAAATGCTAAGTATGGTTGATTTTACTAATTGTATGATAGAGATAAACTAAGAACAATATAATAAAAATGGCACGAAGAATTATTGACGCGGAAAACCCGTAAATGGAAAAAAACCGCGGGTGGGACTGATTACCCAACCAAAATGAGTTCTACCAGATATTTGAGGATGATTACAAGATGTTTAACATAGTACATTGCATTGATCACAAGCCGGGTCTAATTCTATTATTTTGTTTGTAAGCGTTGTTCTTGGTCGGTGAGTTTCTGTATGTTCCAAGTTGTTCTCTTCGATGAAGGAGAATAGCTTGAGTTGTATTTGTTTGATGTGTGTTTGTGTGTAGTGTTCTTCCCTCTCTTATTTTCTAGTTTGTTTCCTTGTTTTTCTCTAACCTCTCCCCCTTTTTCTCCCACTTTGAATTATGGTTATTATCTTGCTGCATTACTTGACTGGTTCTCCTCCAAAATCGGAGCATGGCTTGACAGAGTCTCCTGGCTCTTCTCACTGTTGTCATTGTGTTTGTTGTGGTGTAAGATGCCTTATTTTTCCTCCTGTCTCGACTTGTCCCCAGCTAGTTTGTTGTGAATACGTCGATCTCGTCTTGTCATGACAGAAAATCCTCACATAACATTGTACATATTTAATGTGAACAAAGGTAGGGACAGATATGAGAGGTAATGAGATGATCAAAAAGTGGTCTTGAACGGGTTTAAATTTACATGCAAATGACCCAATAATAAGTTGAAGTATCATATTAATAAGGCGGTTCCTGATCATGACAAAATCGCTCATTTCTTTATCATGAGGTTATTTTATCATGGGGTTACTGCAGTTATATACTAAGTTTGAGAATTCTTAGCTAACACTTTTTAGATTAACTATTAAAAGTATCTTTCTGCTTTTTTAAATTAAGGATTAGATTTTCATATAGCATAATCAATTATTATGTCAGATGTTTATGTTAGATATTTTATATATGTTAGATGGGTATCAATTTCGTGGTTAAGTACGTTCTGATTCAGAGAGGTTAGAAAAAGAGATTATAGACATGTGAGGTTAGAAAAAGAGATTATAGATATGTGTCTTATGCAGAATAAAATTATTTTATTGTGTATCTTAGATAAATTTCCTAAGGTAATCTCAGAAAAATTGAGAAAATTACAATTCCTCATTTTTTTGAAAATAACATATGTTACCATGTTTCTAGCTACATTACATTATTCTTATAATTGTCTACATTAAATAGTGTATATCAAATAAAAATGAAATATTCACAACTGTATAATTGAATGAAAATTATGTGCTTGATTTTATTTATTTATTCATAAAATTAATAACTACATAAGATTGAATAATACGTAAGTATATGAATAAAAATATGGTTTATACATCATACGGGCATTTATGCTAATTAATATTAATATGTTAGCTTGCTTTGATGCACGGTCATAAGGATTAAAAAAATCCTACCAAGATTTTACAAAAACAAGCTGAAAGGAGAGAGTTGAAATATAAAATGTACCCCTGACTTGCGATAATTTTCACTTTAAAATAGTTCTTTAAATAACTTTCTCGAAAAAAGTAAGTATATACTCTGTTATAGAAATCGGCCGATTTTTTAAAAATCGTCGATAAATTGCTCAAAAATCAGTCAAAAATATTTGTCCGATTTGACCGATTTCTGATAAATCGCCGATTAATGATCCGATTTTTTAAAAATCGTCCAATAAATCGTAAATCGGTACCTCAACCGAATAGTTCCGATTTCCGAAATCTGTAACACTGAGTATATATGATCAAATCAAGGAAATAAAATAATCATTTTTCTGAAAAGAGCATCAAATTTGCCCTATTTGTTTTCAGCCTCACATATTTTTTGAGAAATCCAATCCAGCAATATCTTGCATTGTAGATAAGATAATTTAAATTGTGTGTCACCAAAAATACTCTGCACTTTATTTTTCTTACATATACAAAAGCAGTATATTATTACTATCACTGTATATGCACTTAGGCCCATCTCTAATCTCCACAGGTATGAACATGTATCTATTTTCTTTGTTATCAAGATTGAAACTTTCCTGTAATTTGATTGATTTTATTGAAAACCCATCTCTAAGATTGATTGTTTTGATGGTTATCTATTGAAATTATGCTGCTTTTTCATTTTTGTGTTATGGGGTAAAATATTGAAATTTCATATAGTAATTTGATGATAATCATGATATAATGTGATAATGTTACAGTGTTTTGGACAAGTTTGATTATGTATTAGTATAATTTCAATATAGAAGTGTGGGAAAGCTGATGAGATTAAAAAAAGTCGAAAGTAATGATTTTGATAGTGAAATTTGGGTTTTAATTGTATGTTTAAAGTACTAAAGATTGTTTTTCTAATTCTAGCTTCTGAATTATTTGTTTGCTAGAGGGAATTTTATTTTTCGAAAGGCAAGCAGTGTCTTGAGTCTTGACCGGGGACCTTGCTGTGATACTTATATAGGGATGCCAGGGTCGAACCCTCAATGTCTTTTACTGAGAGGATAGGGTGGTATCGATAAGGCTAGAATGCTAAGAATTACAAGTGTGTGAATTACTGAAATTGAATGTCATTACGGAAAATATTTATGTTAATAATGTTAAGGGACAAGGGAAAATAATACTTTTTAGTGAGGAGTATCTGATATGAAGCGTCTTTAACTGGTTAATGCAGTACTACCAGAATGTTTATTTAACAATATACCATGCACAGTTATTGCTTTTTTGTATCAAATAACGAACTTTGGTCGTGTTTTGGTATTATGTTTAATCTGTGGAAATGGACACTGTCAGTGTCAAACCAAACACTTGATTTTAATATTTTAAGTGCAGTGACCTTTGTTGGGTTTTTTAAAAGTTCCGTCTGTTACATAAAAAAAAGTCACGTATTTCTTCTTTCAAAAAGCATATAGATATTGGACGAGAAGTTCTCTTATCTCGTCTTTTATATTTCTTCTTTATTTTTAGCTGGATCTGATATATGCTCTATGTTTCCTACATAAATTAAGTGGGTTCTATTTCATCACATATAAGATGCTTTATATTTTGTTATAATTAAGTACCCCCTGTGTAGATCCTAAGAGCCTGGAAAAGATTGTTAATTTTTGAATTTAATCTCAGGTGTAGTCTTTAGAACTGTGTAAGTTGAACAAGCATACAAACAACAACAACAACAACAACAAAGCACAAATTGTTGTGCTCTTCATGGGACAGTCCACTAATCGCAAGGCTCAGCCTGGTACTGCTGGCAGGCATTATGGAGGTACTTCAGTTGATAGGAATGAATTGATTCAGTTGTCGCCAATCAAGGTAAAGATTGTTTTAGTTGTGTGAGTAAGTGTCTACATAATAGATATTTAAAAATTTTGCGTATGGGTGTCTACGCTATAGATATTTTTAATTTGTGTGTGCAATATATTTTTTTAAAGTTTAAACTTAATTCCAAATTGCTAAATGGTCTTTCAAGTTACAACTAGGATTCTTTGCTTCTATAAGTTTTAAACTTTAATTTTATACAAAAGAAGGATTTATAAGTAATATCTTTTGCTATATTGTTATCTTCATAATCATTTTGTATAAATTTCTTAATCTATTTTATTCTCTTCTCTGGAACTGTAATCAAACTAAATTGGTGATGCTGAGTCCATCCGCATAAAAGCACACTTTTATGTTTTTACTCACTGGAGGTGATATAGTTGGAATCATGCCTCAATCCTCTACTTCTTCTTATCCACCTAACTAATAAATTTTCATATATCATTGTGGTGCCGATGGCCCAGTGTTTGAATTCTTTATGTTTTATAGTATTAATATAACCCTTACATATTGTTATTTTTTGATTTGCAGAGAAAAAATCAAGATGGATGGATCCAGTTTTCCCCAGATCCAGAGTCTATTCAATGTACCTTTTGCTTAGCAAAAGTAAGTTGTCGAACTGTTCGCTCCAGAACGAAGTTAATGAATATTTTGATAGAAAGAGGAAAGGCCGAAGAAGCTCTCTCAATATTTGATAGTTTGGTTAAAGGAGGACACAAGCCATCCCTTATAACCTACACGACCCTGTTAGCTGCTTGTACTGTACAGAAGCGCTTTAATTTCATACACTCAATCATCTCTCAAGTAGAAAAAAATGGTATGGAGCCCGATTCTGTTTTCTTCAATGCAGTTGTTAATGCTTTTGCTGAATGTGGCAACATGGAGGAAGCCATGAAATATTTAATGAAGATGAAGGAAACTGGAATTAGACTCGGTACAAGCACTTATAACACTATTATTAAAGGCTATGGAATTGTTGGCAAGCCTGAAGAAGGTTTGAAAGTGCTAGAGCTTATGTCAAGAGAGGAAAATATAAGACCTAATCTGAGGACTTACAATGTACTCATCAGAGCATGGTGTAGCAAGAATAATACTGGGGAGGCCTGGAATGTGGTGCGGTTAATGTTAGCTTCAGGTTTACGACCTGATATTATTACTTACAACACGATTTTATCGGCTTATGCACAATATGGACAGACTAAACTGGCTGAAGGAGTGATATTAGAGATGCAGAAGAACAGGGTATACCCAAACGAGAGGACCTGTGGCATCATTATTGGTGGATATTGCAAAGAAGGTAAAATAAATGATGCATTGGGGTTCGTGTACAGAATGAGGGAATTTGGGGTTCGTCCCAATCTTGTAGAATTTAATTCGCTAATTAAAGGATTTTTGGATGTGAATGATAGCGAAGGAGTTGATGAGGTTAGTGCTAATCGCCTTGTTTTTCTAAATGCATAATACCGTGTTCCAGCATTTCTACTGCTGTACTTCCTTAAATATTGGTGTTCTTTCAGGATAATCATACATGCACTCCTTTGATTTGTTTATCTGTACTACCCATATTAGATAAGTTATTTTATGCGTAGTCGAATACTTATCTGTGATTCAGTTGATTTCACAGATCAAATACTTATCTTTCTTCCTGCCCTGAATTGAAAAGGGATATCCTTAGTCTACATATCTTCTTTATTTTTGTGTTCATCTTGTCCTTTCCATATTGCTGCTCTGCTTCAATCTTGAAGATTTGTTTATCTGTACTACCCATATTAGATAAGTTATTTTATGCGTAGTCGAATACTTATCTGTGATTCAGTTGATTTCACAGATCAAATACTTATCTTTCTTCCTGCCCTGAATTGAAAAGGGATATCCTTAGTCTACATATCTTCTTTATTTTTGTGTTCATCTTGTCCTTTCCATATTGCTGCTCTGCTTCAATCTTGAAAAAATAATGCAAATTAGTCTTTGAATTCATCTTCTTCTCCTATCTATCACAACTCACAAGGCTCAAAATCATTTTTGTTTAATTAGAGGAAAAGAAAAAAAAAACAGTTTTATGTTTCCTAGAGACTTAGCCGGTTGTTTTAAATTTAAGTTACTAGTATTTTTAGTCCCTGCATTTTTTGGAAAAACTGAAGAGAAATCATTGCTTTGACAGGTTTTAACATTAATGGAAGAATTTGGAGTTAAGCCAGATGTGATCAGTTTTAGCACTATCATGAATGCCTGGAGTGCCGCAGGTTTTATGGACAAGTGTAGGGAAATCTTTGATGACATGGTGAAAGCTGGAATCAAACCCGATGCACATGCATACAGCATTCTGGCTAAAGGTTATGTGCGTGCACAGGAACCCGATAAAGCAGAAGAAGTTTTAACTGCCATGGTTAAATCAAATCTCACTCCTAATGTAGTGATATTTACTACAGTCATCAGTGGATGGTGTAGTGCTGGCAGAATGGATTATGCAATAAAAATGTTTCAGAAGATGCATGATTATGGAATATCTCCTAACTTGAAAACTTTTGAAACATTGATTTCGGGATATGGAGAAGCTAAGCAACCATGGAAAGCTGAAGAAGTGCTTCAGATTATGAAAGAGTTTGACATCGAGCCAGAGGACACTACTTTGCATCTGGTCGCCGATTGCTGGCGATCCAGTGGGCTAACGAAAGAAGATAGTAGAATATACAATGGTGGAAAAGATCAAGCTAGTTTTAATCAGATTGAGGATGATATGCTAATGAGAAGCTTAGAAAAAAGTTCTGAGAAAGAAGAAATTAGTCTATCTTACAAGAATTTGTTACAAATACCAAATTCTTTTGGATATGATGCAAAACTGTCGGACGGTGCATCTAAAACTAGAAGGATGGTCTTGAGAGAAGCTGAATCTCCATCGGAGAGCAGCTTATGGGCTGGTACAAAGTCCATGAATCGTCCGTGTAGATTCGGAACAAGAATGCCAGTGATATGCTGCAACCCATCTCAAGGTCAGTTTCGTACCTATAATCAGAATGCACATTCATGTACAGTAGTGTTCCTGAGCTGACAAGGAAGCTTGCGATATAAAGATAACAGATTACTGCAATAGTTCGTGCTTCATGTGCTGTAAATAGGTATGAAAGAAGAGACTCATTGCACTAGTTTTACAAAGCTTCCACTATCCTGCAAGGATTCTAAGATTTTACTGAATTATGTCATTCTTATTACCATCTCCCTTATTTGATAGAGCACAAATTATATAACTGCTACTGTGTATATATAACATCTGCATATTGAATTTCTAATGACTATCTTCTGACTTGTTTTTGTGTAATTTGTCTGAGCTGCATTTCTGTTAACGGAAGTTTCTACACTATACGTAGATGTGGACAACAATCCGCAAGACCTTTCTGAATTGCATTTGCAGGGCTCAGATTCGGTAATTTCATCGTTCGTGTTGATTTTATCTCAGAGCTTGTAGTCTTGCATATCCATCATTTTCTGCAAACACCAGTTTTGCTAACTAGTACAGAATAATGAGTGAAACACAGCTCTTCATACCTTCTAAAAGCAAAGTAAATATAGAAAATCTAAAATTGTATTGCAAGTTTGCAACTCTTGGCGTGCCTTATGGCCAATTATTGGATTTTGTACAAATATCCTCATGGCATGCTTCTTGGCTCTTTGAGTCTGGACACGTTGTATTCTTATTTTAAAGCTTCGTAATTCACGTGTTTCGAATCATCTCAAGATCTTATTTAAAGTAGATGTAGATGTGAGAATCTTGTACATTACAGTTAAACCTTGTTAAGCTAATAGAGTCGAGACTAAGAAAAAATATTAATTTAGCGAATTTATTACTTTATCGGCAGCAAAAATATACTATCTATTATGTTGGGACCGGAGAAAAATATTATTTTAGCGAGATTATTATTTTATCGATTATTACTTAATCGGGATTTTACCGTATATTGCATGCATACTCGTGATATTATTGAGACGAGAATCTTGTACACCAATATATATTATATCACCGAATTGCAATACAAACAAAAAGTGATTAATCAAGTGTTGGATCAATATTCAGATCTGATCTTCCCCATGCATTCAGACTACACAAAAGATTAGCAACACATTATTGAATTAAATGTATTGTATTTGTGGGAACACTCTAAAGTCTTAATCAAGATCTAAGTACGATAACTAGCAACAAACATTATAAATTTTTAATGAAATAATTAGGGTTTAGGTGAAATGATTACGAAAGATTTGGACTCGGCTCGGAGCACGTTTAAGATCCAAACTTAAAATTAAAATTTAAATTCAAATTTAAAATAAATTTCCAGTACAAAATTGAAATTCTGGTCAATTATTTCGAGTAATGTGACTTATTCAAAGAATGAAAGATAAGATAAGCTGTACAACCCAACAAATGAAAATAATAATTTTTGTCTACAAAATAATAGATTACCTATGTACAAGTTTCTTAGACAGAAATGTTTGGGTTCTCAAAATTATTCTTAAATATTTATTTGAAAAAAATATATTTAGTAACTTAATTGATAATCAGAAAGAATTAAAATATAGCGATCTTTTGATAATTTCTCTTTAATTATGTAATAGAGTAGAGCGATATAAATGTTTGTTTAACAATATTCTAAAAATATTTTAATAATAAAATTAATACATTACATAAATATTTAAACAAAAAGATTTATTATCAACAAATTTATATTGAGTATGTGTAATACAGACATAATGTTTATAGTCATCTTCTCTTCTTGCACTCTATTTCGTTTCTCATCCTGTTTTTCATTCACTTATTATCTATTTCAGTAAATTTGTATTCCATTTTTATTTTCACAACTTTAAATAAATATAGTACATAAATTATATTAAAATATAGTGATATGTAAAATGTAATTCCAATATTTAATCTTCTTTATATCTACCCTACATGCTTCATAGCCTTTAATTATTTTTTGTATGATAATGATTGTTATGATTACATAATCACATTGGTACATTAAATTAAGAAAAGGTTCCCAAACATTAACATAAAGGAAAAAAAAACCAAAAGTTCCAAAACAATTGCAAATTTACAAGAAAAACATGTCAAAAACATACTAGTAAAGGGAGTAGTAAGCAAGTGGAAAGCGGATCTTTGCTTTTCGGGTCTTTATAGTAAAGGAATGAACAAGCCGGGAAAGGGGAATAAGATAAGTGTTCACAACTTGTACTTTTTATCAGTGTCATGATGACGTGCCTTAAGCATATTCTCCTGAATTAATTTTATAATTAGTCAAGGAAAAAAAAGTATTCTCATATTGTGATTTATATTGTGTGTATACATATAAGTTAAGGTTTTTTTCGAAAAACAATCTCTTCATTTTATTTTGAATGAGAATAAAACTATTTTCATCATAATCTCATACTACCTCTGTGCTAAATATACCGGATATCTTTGTTTGGGGTTAAAATTACATTCATTACCCTCCCTCCATGCAGGGGCGGATCCAAGGAATTATATTCGGGGGCATATTTTATGAATATATCCTTATATTTTTGAATTTTTGAGGGGTCACTTTCATATATTTTCAAAAAAATTAATGATAAAAAAAGGTAAAATTTTGTTTTAGGGGGGACACGTATCCCCTGTGACCCTTAGTAGATCCGCCTCTGCCTCCATGCAAGATATTTTGGGGACGTCTCAGACGATATTTTTCTATTCCGGTTATTTTAAAAAGAGGTAGAAGTGTCTAACTTTTATTCCCTCTTTTTCGCAACGAAAAAAGAGTTAGAAGTGTGCAACTTTTATTCCCAAAAAAATGGGCAAATCCTTTTTCTTTTGAAAACAAAACCAGTAAATCTGGTAGTGTGTCCATGATATGCAGTAAAATTTGGACACATTTTGAATTTAATAATTGGATGAACAGACTAACAAAAAACACGCTGTTTCTTGTCACATGTATAATATTGATGTGTGTAGTAACACGAAGTCGTAAAACAATCACAACATCTTGGACTTGACATGAAACAAACAAACGAGACTGCTCATTATTTATTTTTACTGAAATAATCTTATTATTGTATAGCATAAGGAGCCCAAGCATGTGGGGAGGAGATACAATTTGTCTCAAATTATTGCTTATTTCTTAACGATGCATTATGCATCATCGCATGATAATTGCATGTAATTATTATATGTATTATATTTCTTAACATTATTTTTGAACAAGTTCTTTCACAATATTATTAATGCACCTTAAAAAATAACCAGGCAAGATATAATGAAAAGTTTTATACGTAAATCACTTACTATTATTGATACAGTGATATGTTTCCCATTTTCTTTACGAGAAATCAAGAATTTGAATTTTGTTTAAAGACGGTTCAGGAACCTTCTCACTTTTAAAAAAAAATCAAGAATTTGAATTTTGTTGAACACTGTTAAAAATTCGGTCGCTTTAAAACCTCAAAATGTTAGAGGAAGATTCTGGAATTTTAAATTAATATTTTTATTAATACTTCCCAACATGCGCTCATTTTTGAGACATTAATTTTACTTTCATGCAACGATAAATTGTAAAAATATCGGGGATAACAGTTAGTACAATCTGAGTGCTCCCGCTAGCCTGAGTTCTCTAATATCATATTAAAGAACTAGTCGATCTAAAATTTTAAAATGTCGGAGAAATGGGTTATTTTCAGAATTTTATATTAATATTTTAACAAAAACGGATTAGCAAAAATTAAGAAAAACGTGTGTACTTTTTATTATTATTCATAAGTATCGGGTCTTGGGGTGTGATTAGACGCATGATGAAGATCTTATAAAACAATATGTTAGGTAAAGAATACTACTACTCGATCAGTGACTTGGTAAGAAACTGTGAATTGAACACACAGATTTAATTTAATTAGAGGAGATTGATTGTTTGGACTTTCGAGTAGTGTTAGTTTTGCTACCTTCACGTCTTGTTAACATCTCTTTGTCTTTAGGTACGACGAATCTGTGTCATCTTAATAAAAAAAGCTATGGCTGTGATATTTTACGAAATTGAAGAAAACATGTGATAGTAATCGATGATGAAACTTGGTGACCACCAGGTTCATAGTGCTGACAGCGAAACAGATTTTATTTTATTATTTTATCAAAACAATCTTATTTTTTTATGATTTTATGAAAAATTATTAAAGTTGCATTGGTTTGCATAAGTACATTTGATTGCAAAGTCGTGTTTTAGTTTTCCCTGGGGCTGTAAACGAACCGAGCTGATTGTTAGGCTCGACTCGACTCGACTCGTTTAACTCGACTCGACTCGTTAAGTAATCGAACTCGAGTTCGAATAAGAAAATATGTTCGTTTAGCTTATCGAGTCGATCCGAGTTTTACAAGTAGTCGACTCGAACTCAACTCGAGATCGACTCGACTCGTTAAACTCGACTCGATAAGCAATATGCATAAAAAAAAATCTAAATATATACATGAGCATGTTCTATCTCTACCCGTATCTTCCTAATTGCACTGGGCTTAAATTTAATTTTATTTGGGTTGGGTCTTATTTGGACTCTAATTGGGAAAAAAGACCAAAAAAAATTAAAAAATTAATGACCAACTCGAATTCGACTCGAGTTCGACTCAACTCGAAAAGTTCGTGAACAACTCGAACTCGACTCGGTTGTTAACGAACTCGAGTTCGAACATGAAAATCTGATCGTTAAACTTTTCGAACTCGACTCGACTCGTTAAGAAAAAATTTGAACTCGAACTCGTTAAGGAAAAACTCGACTCGATTCGGTTCGTTTACTGCCCTAGTTTTCCCTCTACAGACTTCGTGGTACATCCCACGTGTCTGGATTGGCTAAAATGAAATTGACTCCCTTCCTTAATTCAAAAAAAGTTGCATTAATCTATATTTATACTATTAGTGTTTGGAATAAGGTTTAATTTGATTTAACGGTTATTTTCTAATTTTAATTATAAAATAAATGAATAAATAGTTTTATATTCGCTAACTTACTAAGGTCCCATTTGTTAATGGGTAAATGAGTGACTATGAACTGTATCATTTTTTTTCAAATATTATACATTTAAATGAATGAATTTATTCTCAATAAGTGTTAGAGGAGTGAGTTTCTCAATTTCCTCAGTCAAGTTATATGTACGTCACTTTACTTCTTTCATTTCCCATACAGCAATTTTATATTTTATCATTTATATTTAATATGGGCATTCATCTTTTAATAAAAAAATCTTCTTGTCCTTCGGAATCTACTTTGTGACTAAAAAAGATTGTAAATTTTTAAATTTCATGTTTATGTTTAGAAAATAAAAGTTTAATTTAAATTATTTTTGATTGAATCGAAAATAATTAAATGTATAATTAATTGAATTAAAATAGCAATATATATATATATAAATATAATAAATATGATTTAATGATTTTCATCTTCTGCGAACAGAATTATATATATATATAATTAATTGAATTATTATTGATGCATCTTCTGCATTAATTATGCATTAATAAAAGTTTAATTTAAATTACTTTTGATTGAATAAAAATTAATTAAATATACTATTAATTGAATTAAAATAGCAATATATATATATATAAGATTTATGCATTAATTATATGATTTAATGATTTTCATCTTCTGCGAACAGAATTATATAAATAATTAAATGTATATTTAATTGAATTAATATAGATATATATATATATTAAAAAATATTAAAAAATATTTTAATTTTTAATATTTATTATTATCTTAAGATTATTAGTGATTGTACTAATTTACTGTCTAATTTTTAAATTTGCCTACTTATTACAAAATGATAAAATTTTAACTTATGAGTCTTTTTTAATTTTATATATTTTTATTTAAACAACTTTCATAAAAAAATATTGAACATTATAAACCATTCAATGATAAATAGGTGAATGTTATCATTCAGAAATTTAAATAATTTTATCAAACAGTCTTATTCATTATGGTTCAGATTATTACTCATTCAAAAAATTTAACTATTCAGAAAATTCAGTTCAGATTTAATAAATGAGCCCTAAATGATTAAATTACTAACCACATGGTCTACTTATCCTATTAAACTACAATCACAGTTTATTCTATTATTAAACGTATTATTAAAAAAGAATAAAGAATAATATTATATATTCGTTAAACTACTTATTTGTTAAAATACTTAATATAATATACTTATTCTACTAAATAAAAAAAATTACATTAATTAACATAATACATAAACATTATCTTATTTGAGCGCACAAAATTTAAATCCCAAAATCTCGTCAAGAAAGCAAAAGCCACGGCAGTTCACTCCTTTCATTTATCATCTTTTAAGTTCCGTTTTCACCAGAATTTCCTCTTTTTATCATCGTCGGTGCAATCGTGTAAAACGTATAATTTTAATGGCTGTTTTCCTGTTATCGATTCCAACCGAACCGAAAAAAACAAATTAACTATTAACATTTATAAATTAAAATATTTAGTTTATATAATTTAAATAAATTTTAGAATATCATTTACTATAATTTTGTAAATATAATTTGCCCTAAGCTTTGTCTTAGTATAAAGATAACCTACGACTATTTTTGTCTTAAACTCGACAGGACATTATGCGCATCTTTTGTAATCTTTCAAATTTTCAAACACTGTATCTTAAAGATTCCAGAGGCACTCATGATACCTTTTTATTTATATTACAAGTCAACAAATTTGCCACATCATCTTTAAATTTTATTTTTTTATTTTTTCCGGTTTTGTAGCTGAAACCGAGACAATTATAATTGAACCAGGATTTTATAAATTTGAACTCGAAACCAATTCCGAACCAGCGATTATGATTTTTGATTTGAGGAATCGAAAATAAATAGTTACGATTTTAATTTTAACTGAAAACCGAGTCAAACTAGCCAATGTTCTATGTTATCCCCTACTAAAAAATGCCAGATTTTTTTTTGCCGGATAAGGAATGCGTTACACATTTATATTGGACAAGGATAAGAATTAAATCATCCACCTTTACTAATGACAAGATATGCTTTACAGCACCCTAAAGTAGGTGTGATTTGGAATGTGTTCATATATTGTAGGGAGTATTGTTTATAAGTTACCTTAAATAAAAAATATAAGATTAAAATATCAAAAGACTTGTTCGAGGCACGTGAACATCATGCTATCCTTAAAACAAATTAGCTCCTTCCGTGTGTGCTTGAAGGTGATGTTGCTTCCGTCTCTCAGGATCCAACGAACAAAGGTAGTTTTCAGCACTACAAGACTCGCCTTCTACGAGCCGAACAAAAACCACTTTCTATCTCACGGAAACAAGAACCTAGAACTCTAAAAGGAATGCAATAAAAATAATGCTTGTATATATTTATTTTTTGTGTATACCAAACCAATGAGGCAAGGGCTCTCTTTATAAGGGAAATGAATTTGTAACTTACAAAGTATTCAATTTTGTAACATCAAAATTAATAATCAAATTAAGATCATGACATTAACATAAGAGTTACAAAAAATCAAAATACATAAGTTACAAATCAAATAAAACAAATGCAAATAAATTTTTATTCAAATATTTTCCAACATATATTTCTCTCTTCAAACGTGGATGTCAAACTAGTCACAATCTGAATATAATCTAAATATATGTACACATTGACAGGGTTGAATTTTAATCTAATAGTTGGCCCAAATAAAATTATAAGTCGAAGCCGTAACATGAGGATTAATATATGAATAAATGAAATAAAATATTATCACTTTAAAATGTTGGTCGTACTTGGTACTAAGACCATTTCCAACGCGAGCCCAAGTCTTACATTGGAGAACATGCAAGGGGATTCAACTAAATTTTTCAGCGTTGGAGCAAACGAAGGAATTGGCTATAAGAGCATCAGCAATGCAGAGGCCCGTCTTCTTGTTTATCTGACCCCACTAACATGCCCACTCAGAAAAAAATGAGTTCGAGTTGAAATGTTCCAGCGTTCAACTATTATAAATGATTAATGTGGTCCCACCATTACATATATTTCTTCTTCTTTTTTTGATGAACACAGTGAATGACAAACGTAAGAAAATAATAAATTATATGAAACAGTAAAACATGTCTGAGCCCGGGGAAGAGGGCCAGGACAATTTTTCTCATCTGCTCCAATGCAAAATTTCGGGGACAAGTCTTTTTCGGGTGTCCAAACGCAGCACTTGGGCTCGCGTTGGGCATGCTCTAACCTACCTTCCCGGGCCGAGCCCAACTCTGCATATTATGTCCTACATAATATATTTTAAGTTCATGTGTTATATTTGATTGAGTTCATTTGTTAAAGTAATATATTATGGGTAGCACTCCATGAAGTATTCTCTTATATAGAGAATCGTGGAGAACCATCATTTACAGTATAAAAAATATATAATTTATTTTATTTCTCATCATATATACTTATAAATTTTAATTATCAAGTTAAAAATCAAAGTTACGTAAATTTTTTATTTAAAATTTCATTGAAATTATTGAAAAAGTTTAAATTGGTTCTATAAAAGAATCACACTTATTAAAAATTATTCCACTGTAGAATAAAATTTAAAATTAAATAATTTTATCAAATTTTAATTGTTAAATTTTTTATTATATTTATTATTCTATATTTGCATCGAATTTTATATTTTTAAAAATAAAATTTAACATTTTGTGATGAGATTCTATAATAAAAACAATGGTTCTACACAATTCTCCATATAAGATGGTTTTTCACGGAATAAAGACCAATCTCTTCTATATATAATAGGAGAATAAGGGGATAAATTCATGAGATTAAAAAGTCTCATTGAAATGACTAATTTACCCCTGCATAAAAAAAGGTTGTGGGGAGGAATTGAACCTGAGTCTTCAAGTTCACAAGCACATCACCTTACCACTACACCACACTGTTACTTAAGATTTTTATCATACACGTAAGATGTGAGTGTCGTAAATAACGACAATTTATTTAACTTTAAACATGGTTACTAATATATTTGTAGAGTTAGTTTTGAACAATTGAATTTGAGATATAAAGTTAATTACAATATATAACCGGATCATTACCTTATTTATTAAATAATTTAGTTTGAAAAGTATGTCCCATATATTTTTAATAAAAAAATAAATTGTACATATAGTTAATTTTTTATATGTTAAAAAGAGATATACTTATATAAATAATATATATATATATATGTACCACATATTTAGATAAGTTATAATTAGCGTATTTCGATTTATTTCGAATTCAAAATTAGAATTTGACCCACTTTTCAAAAAATACTTGAAATCTGACTAAATGGTCTGCCCGTAAATACCATGTCACTACTTAGGTTTAATTTGAATTACAAGTTTGACGAGAAAATCTTACCAACAAAATTAATATCTTTGAGATATTTATAGAATCAAGTCAATTGATTTATGTATTAAAATTACTAGCTTCAAAATCAGAATTTTATCCATTTTAAAAAATACTTGAAATTTGAATACATGACTCAGCCGAAAATACATCATCACTATCTAGATTTAATAAATTTAAATTACGAGCTCGACGGGAATATCTTACCAATAAGGATAAATTTTATAATATCTTATATTAATAAAAATTAATATTTTTGAACTTTTTATACGATCAAGTCAATTGATATTATGTATCAAAATTACTATTTTTTATACTATTTTGTTTGCAGAACATATATGGACTCCCGTACTGAACTAAAAACAAGGACTCTCATATATATATATATAAGAAACTTGTAAAATTATATAATTCAATATTTTGAAAAATAAAAATTAAATTAGCAATAATAAATTTACAAAAAAATATTTAGTGTTGGAAAATATTGTACAGCTATTTTAAAATATTTGAAAAAAGTTTAAAACTATAATGCATTGTACTATTTGATTTAATCCCTGTTATGCTATCTAAATAAAATAAATAATATTAGTCGATATTTTGAAAGGATTAACAATTCAACTAATATTTTAAAAAAATCATCAAATTGAAAATATTTAATTTTAAAAAAATAGTATACAATGTTATCATGTTATTGTAAAAAGAAATATTAGTATCATAAATGAAAGAAATTTTAAAATGATTTGAATGATGACATTAGTACAAATTTATATTCAGATTTTTGAAAAAAAAAACTTCTGAATATCAGTAGTTAGTCTCGACAATATATGAATTATTTTAATGTTAGATCCATGACTCATGCTGTGTTGAGTAAAAATAGATATTGTTTGATTTTCAGTGCTACTACGACTACGATATATAAATAATTAAAATTTATTAGATAATTATAATTTTTAAATAATCATAAATACATGTTATTTGAGTAATTTACTGAATAACAATTAGATATATACATGCACAAGATATCTATAATATAAATAAACGAGACCAACATAATTTACTCAAAAATATAATAAATAATAATTTACATACATACACACATATGTGACTTTATCGTAAAAAATATTAAAAGATTTAATTTTGATGTTATATTTCAGAGTTATTGATATATATACTAGAAGAAAATAACAAAAGTCTTTTATGTTCTGAAAATAAGAATGATCAATTAAATTTAAGTTTTTTTTCAAAGTGTTAAAAACTAAATAGATTATGTCAATTTTAATTTATGAATTGACAATAACATGACATTTTATAAAATTAACTTTGTATAATGGAGATGATTAAAAGCTAAATACATGGTCGAGATCAACTTTAGTTAATGAATTAAGATATTAGCAATTAGCAATGATATTAAATTAACATAAACATTGAATTAAAGAAATTATATTTTTCATAAAAATAAACTTATATTAATTGAACTGTAAATTCTACTTTGTTGAATATTACGATTGCAGCTCTTGACCACTTTAATTATCCATTACTGATCCTCTGATCCTTTTAAATTAAGCAAGATAATTGTAAATTAGTAATGACTTTAGTAATAAAATACCTCATTAATCCGGATTTATTTGACCAAAACTCAAAAAATTTACTCGACTCGGCAATATACAGATATGTTAATTTTTAGTTTATTTTTATAAACATATTGACAATATTTGATGGATTAACTACAATTTTTTTCTTTTACACGTACAATATTCATTTAATAAATACAAATTACACGATACAAATAAGAAAATATGTATTATAGTTAATGAGATATATTTAAAAACGTTAAAAACGTTATTAATGTTTTACATGAAATCATACACATTGATAGATACTCAACTTGTATTTGATATATTTTAGACGTTATAAAATATTTATCAATAAGAAAACGATTAAGAATTTTACTAATATAATTGTATGATGTACAAAAAAAAATTTCAACCCGTGCCTCGGGTTATTATACTAGTATATTATAATATAAAAAATAAGGTCAGTTAATTGTTTAGATAAATTATGCGTTGAATAAAATAAGCAGCTTGCATCGCAACCCAATTTTTGTCAACTTGTCATGCTAACGGGGTCATATAAATAGAGAAAGAGACTTTTCTACAGGGCCATATTTGTTTAATGGTATTAAACAGGGTATATGATTATAATCCTTTAAATTTTTCAATCCCATGTTTGTTTTGTAAAAAATTAGTGAAGAGTTATTCAAGGATTATAATCCTTTAAATTATCATATCCCATGTTTGTTTTGTTTGAGAAGAGGATAGAACTATAATCCCATCTAATGCTTGGTGAGAGGAGGTATTGTTTTATCCCCTCCTACAAGTCATTTTTTAAAAGATTATAATCCCCCTCATTGTTATCCTATATTAAAAAAATATAGGATTGGAAAATTTAAAGGACTATATTACAATCCCAAGTACTATCCCACAAAACAAATATAGGATAAAGTTTTAAAGAATTATATTCCAATCCTACATTTAATCCTTTCAAACAAACTTAGGATATGATTATTTAATCCATAGGACTAATTTTGATGAGATTAGTTATCTCCGGATTATTATCCCGGAATTAAAATCTCACGAAACAACTATGGCCTAGGAGATTCTCTAAGGCTTGGAACGAACCAGAGTTCGATCTAGATTCTAGACGTTAACAAAAAATACTTGTCTTTGTATAAAAGATGAGCGAATTCGAATATTGCCTCATAATTGGAATGAATATTGAGTTGAATTATACATCATTCTGATACTCGCTTATATTGAAGTAAAGTAATTTGAATACTTTAAAATATTTAAATGTGTATTTATTATAGATATTTAATTCGAATTCAAAAATTATGTTCATACTATATATTACATATAAATACATATATTTTGGAATAATATCTTACAAACTGATCTCAATTTAGTTTTATAAATAATCATTCACCTATTCTTATTTTTAATATTACTTTATATGAATAATTCGGATATACAAAAGTAAATAATTTTGTACTCATTCAATTTAAACCGAATTAAAGACAAATATTTATATTCAAATTTGAGTTAAATTGGAGCAAAATGTAAAAAATCTTTTATATATGTATATATATATACATCTGTAACGAATTCGGATAAGTTTAAGATTCGTTGTGAATTTGATCATATTAATATTCATATATATATCCTATATGAAATAGTGTAAAATCTACGTCATAGTGTAAAATCTGTAACGAATTGGTTTTGTGAATGATGTAATTTTGATACTATAAAATAGTGTAAAATCTACGTCACTTTAGTGTCATGAATTGGAGATTATCTTAGAACATCTCCAACTCATTACACTATTTTGGTGTAAGTTTAATACCAAGATAGTGTAAAAACTACACTGTTTTTAAATCCAACTCCAATCCACCAACACTAAATTTGTATATCATTCTCGTACTATATAGATTATTTTAGTATTAAAGTACAAAAATAAAGTTAAAAGTAATAAAGTGACGGGATACAAATGAAATAAATTTATTTTAATAAATGAGTACAAGGGCAGTACAGAAATATAAAAAAACTGTAAAAGTTTAGTGTGACAACAAAATGGTGTATTTTTTAGAGTTGGGAGGGTTTTACACCAAAATGTGTAAAAGTGCATAATTAAAGTTGGGTAGGAGATGGTTTAATATACAGATCTGTTTTAATGACAAATACTCATATTTTTCATTTTCTTCTCTTTTTTATAATTTCATTGTTCATATAAATAATTTGTAATTAAAAATACACTAAATAACGCTGTTGTGTTATAATTACATAATTTTATGTTGTTCTGATATCAACTAACTATATACCTCGTGCAATGCACGGGATACTCTATATTACGTGAATTAGTGTTATTTTAACTATAATTATTGACGATATATTCAAGTTGTTTCCTGATGGATCGATTAACTAAATATCTTTCTTTATAAAATTAAATTTGATGATAAAAAATTTCTCTCAAACTGAATTAAATGTGCGACAATGAAATCGAAATATAAGATCAAATAATAACGCAAATGAAAACACACATGTCTTATGAAAATAACTACAACTCATAAGAGACAACTCATAAAAATAAAAATATTACGAAATTAATTAAAGAGTTACTACACTTGTTTACATGTTACAATTAGTGATACAATTAATACGATATAATTCTTACTTTACTTAGCAGAAAATGTTATGATTGAATATGAAAGCCGACATAATAAATATATATTGTACAATTGATAATATGAATACTTTTATAATATATTTTATTTTCTATGATAAATATATTAATAAATAGATCAGTAATCCATGATTATTAAAAGTCAGGAATTTATCGAAATGTTAAATCAGAATAAAATCGAACATATTTTTATTTTATTTTTAATATATTCAAGTAAAATAATTATATTTGAGATGTGTTAAATTGTCATGTTGTCATTTGTACATAAATACAAATTATAGATCAAATTTTTTTAGATAAAATTTTAAAAACATATAATTTTGTTTATGTCTACATAAGCTAAATTATTCATGATAAAAGCCAAGTTAGCCACACAAACCTAATACATGCCTCATATTTTTTTTAAAAAAATCATATATTTTTAAACTTAGAAACCGACCGAAATTTTGAGACCTCTAAAGCACATTTGCTAGTAGGGCTGTCAATGGATCGGAAATCCGGTCCGATCCGAAAGCTAATGGAGCGGATATGGATCACTTTTACAAAATCTGATCCGAAAAAAATCCGATCCGGTAACGATCCGATCCAATAAGTATCGGATATGGATTTAGGCCAATCTGATCCGTTAATGATCCGATCCGGATAATTTATTATATTTCATAAATATATTTATTTATTTACATATATATAATAAATTATATATAAAATATATAATATATTTATATTATTTTTTGTTAACATTTTATCACTCTGCAGGTCAGAGAGACATAGATAGTAGTTTACCTTAATTGTACTCGGGTATTTCAGCCTTTAGCACTTATATTATAAGTAGGGGTGAGCAAAAAATTTCATAACCGTCCAAACCAACCGTTTCAAACCGCCCAAACCGAAATTTAATGGTTTTGTAACGGTTTGAATCGATTATGGTTTCATTTTTCCAAAACCCGAAAAATAACGGTTTGGTTTGGATTTGTCTTTTATACCGCCCGTTATATCCAAACCACCTGAATCTATTAAAATATTTTATTTATATATTTTAAGGATACATATATTAGATAAATTAATAATATTTATAAGTAGTTGAATCCATGTTATGTTAAGTGCACTTCAATGTTACATATTGAAGTTAAAAGATCCAAATTATTACATAATGAATTTGTTTAGTTGATAATTTATTAACTTATTAAATTTTTTACCTAGTAAATATATGCACATATTTTTCTTAACGGTTTAAACGGAAACCGCCCAACCCGAACCGTTATAGTTTGGGTGGTTTGGTTATATCAGTAACGGTTATGGTTACGGTAATGGTTAAGTAAAATGTAAAACCGCTAAATTTGGTTTGGATGGTTATGAGCTCTAAACCGCCCATTTCACCCGGTACTCACCCCTAATTATAAGTCACTGTTCTGAGATTATGTACATATACTTGGGTATAAGAACAAGAAGAGCCTTGTTTCTATCTGAGGGTTCAAACCAGTCACCTGCAATGGTTAGAATTAGTGAAAATGCAGTGACTCAGTCCTAGTATAAATATTAACGGATCGGAGCTCCGGTCCGTGATCCGTGATCCTAACGGATCCGGATATGGATCGGCCTATTAAAAATCCGACAAAAATCCGATCCGGATCCGAATCTGGTAAAATTAAATGGATCAGGATATGGATCAAGGCCGATCCGATCCAGATCCGATCCATTGACAGCCCTATTTGCTAGTGTCATCAAAATGAGTAGGGATGACAAATTAGTTTCAATTTTCTCGAATCCAGTTTTTCAAATCTAGATTCAGATCCAAATTTATCTTTTAGGCTCGAAATAGTTTGGATCTATATTTGGATATTAGCTATACCGAACCAATAGCAAGCCCGAAACTCGAATTCCGTTCCCAAACCGAAATTCGATAAAGTATTTTGATAACTATACATATATTGTGAATTATTAAATCCGATAAATGAGCAAAGATGATAATTTTACCCTTTCCATCCGTTTGAATTTTATCGAACCCGATTTTTTAAATCTAGATTCGATCTGAATTTATTTTTTAGACTCGAAATAGTTTGGATCTATATTTGGATATTAGTTATACCAAATCAATACCAAACCTGAAACCCAAATTATGTTTCAATCTCGATCCGTACCCGAAATCTGATAAAAAAATCGATAACATATACATATATTATGAATTATTAAATAAAATAATATCTTTCATAGTTTTGTAACACTAATACATGATTTATATGCATCAAAAATTTAAATTTAATATTCATAAATGTTAAGTTGAATAATTGTCGATAATTAAATTTAAAATATTTGACGTTAATACTGAACAATATTAATACATAGAATACTATTCTTTTTGAGTTAAACCTTAACCTACTCTTTGGAAAAAATTCAATCATTACCCTTACACTTTGTTAGCAATAGACATATTACTAATTTATAATCGTAACATTCAAAAAAGTGTTATCTGACATATTTTTATAATTATATAAATTTATTTATTTTTTAATTAATTACGTTTAAATTATCTGAATAAAATTTGAACCCCACCCAAAATCCGAAAAAATCCGACAGATTAGATTTGGATCTTTAGTTTCAATATTTGAACCTGAACCTAAACTTAACCAAAATATAACGAGCCAAATTTGAATCTTAAGAAACCCAAACCGGTTCGATCCGACCCTTTCCATCCCTAAAAATGAAAAAACAAACATCGGGTATTATCATAATAATAATAATAAGGTCTATATAATAATAATAATAATAATAAGGTCTATATAATAATAATAGTAATTACTATTATTATAATTATTAGAATATTATACAACAATTATTTGTGAGAAACTTGATTATAAATCATGTTATTTTATGATTTATGTCCATATATAACTAAAAAACGGTCCAAATTGCTGAATCAGGGGGTAGGGGTGACAAAACTGTTGAGTAAACACTGCAAATCAAATGTTGTATCAACTAAATACGTCACACCAAATAGTATATCTATAAGTCACGTAAATTTAGATATCGAACCAACTCTCATATGCGAACATCAACAATATGCTAGACATAATCTCGTATAATTCGATACATTAGAGGTAACACAGTACACGTGAAATGCAAAATGCTACTTTATGATGGGTTAAGCATATAGATAAAATATGTCAATGAAACTTATTTATTCCAATAAATTTGTGTATATTTACCATTTGAGTACTTAATTAATTATCCAACAAATCTACAAGCACAAGAGAATGTTAAAAAAAATAACACCAACAGAAGACAATGAAAAATTAATTGTGATAATTGATATCTAAATTGACTCAGTTCATTCAATGAATTGTAAGAGGAGTTAATAAGTTTAAGCTTAAATACGTAAAAGAAAGATATGATGGATCACTTGGACATAGGTCGTTAAAGAAGGTTATGATGAAAAAAGTTAGAGGGTGAGGTTGGGTGGAGATTTGAGTACATATTTTCTACATATATTAATATAAAATAAATACACTATTGTGGTTAGACCTTTACATGGGTATTTATAGCTAACAAACCGACAACATGTATTTTAAGTGAGGGTATACTAAAAATGAGTATATTGGACATTTTCTCCTATTTCATAAATAAGTGACAATACAATTGAATGATTATAGAGTTTATTATTACAAACATTTTGTTGTTTGTTATTAATTTTAATGATTTTCAGCACACCCTATTAATGATAATTTATCACACGATTGATGACATATACCGTATATCACATTAATATTAATATTTAGATCCATTATACAGATTTATGAATTAAATATTAAAAAAATAATCACTAAAAAAGTATGTATTAAGCATGCATGTGCACTGTAACAATTCATATTTCTTATTAAAAAAATTGTATATACACATTTCATACTTTAATTATTCTATTTTATGTTACATATAAGTTCAAATTCGCATAAAAATAATAAAATAAGGAATTTTTATCTTCATAGATATAATACAAATTTGTAGTGGTATTAAATGTTGTACAACTCATCAATCACATTTTTAATACAGAAATAAACAAACTAGTTTCCTATCACATTTCTAACATACCGACACAAAAATTAATTTTCAATAGATCGGTACTTTATACATATTTACATCATGGACATGAATCACACTACCTAAAAATTACATTGCTTCTAACTAGTAGACCTCTATAATTTATTTTTATTTTCCTTTACCTATATCGATTAATGCACCATTCGCTTTCTTAAGTGTTGTGGCTTATTTTATTTTTTTGAAATGCATGGTAGAAAATGAATTTGTGTGTATGGTATAGTTTATAGTATTCATAAAACATACGATTATAATGGTTTATATTGGCGTTTGAATGCGTCATTACGTATCACAATGTGAATGAATGATATCGATTAAAACTAATAATAATGATAAGGGTTTTGTATCAAATGAAACTATGAGGTGCTTAACATATCCAGAACTCTGTATTTGTTAATATTGAACGAGGGACGTGGAGATTTATTAAGATTAAGAATAAAAATTCAAGAAGACTTAAAGTTAAATAACAATGATAAAACAAAAGTATATGCGAATGAATTACTATATTATGCGGTGGTTCAAACAACCACTTACATTTCCGCAACGACCCACATGAATCAACCAATGCATAATAAGGAATATCATTAAAAATGTTATTTCAGCTTAGTATCAAATGTCGACAAACATATTATGCATTGATGTCATCATACCTTAAAAACTATTTATTATATAGATAAAAAAATAAATCATCATCCACCGGGAGACAACATAAATATACAATAAATAACTGCAGTTAAAATAAAATATTCCTATAATTTAGAATATGTTTGTACATTACACGTGTTACAAAAATAGTTTTTTGATAAATTGCGAACAAGGTAAATGTGTAATTTTTCCCGAAAGTAAGTAGCCAGTTGGCCAAACCGCCGAATTATCTAATTATTGTTATGAAAAAGGTGTGCTCAATATTCACCATATATATCATATGCATTACATTTTGCTCATTCCATTTTGCATTGCCACTTCCCTCAAGTGTCAACTCTCTTTCTTACTACAAGCCTCCGACTATTATAATTTCTCCGCTTCCGCTCAAATTATCCCCATTTCTTGAAATCATCGATCCCAATTCTTGGTTTAATTATATACCAAACAGACAAAGACCCATTTGTTCATATCAGATTCTGGTAAGACCCTTTTGTTTTCTTGGCTTAGATTGTGATTTTTAGCTTGTGGGTCTTTTTCTTGTTGATTCTTGATTATACCCTTTTGTTCAATTTTCTTAAAATGCTAAAACACACACACAACAGAGAGAGAGAGATGATATGCATTTGTTTATTTGGAGAGAGAGAGAGGGAGAGGAGAGGGGGAGAGAGAGAGAGAGAGAGAGAGAGAAGAGAGAGGGCGGGAGAGAGCGGGAGAGAGAGAGAGAGAGAAGAGAGAGAGGGCGGGAGTGAGGGAGAGATAGAGAGAGAGAGAGATTAAAAGTCTATGCATATGTACTAATGATTGTTTCTATATGACTATATACAGGGACAATTATTCACTGCTGAGGATTGAATTAAAATGGAGGGGTTTGGAGGAAAGTGGAAAATTTTGAGATCACTAGTAGTGATTATATGGAGCTTTGGATTAGCTGCAGTGTTTGTTTCAGCAGAAAGAAGCTTGAAAAAACAGGGTTCAAATTTGATCAATAATGCAGCTGATGAATCTGAAACTAATTATCTTTTCAAGGTTGCGAATTTCTTGTGGCAATCTAATGAATCAGGCTACCAGCATGTTTGGCCGGTATGATTTATTTTTTCATTGAATTTTTATCTTATGATAAATGTCATTTTCCAGCTCTTTTTTTATTGTTGCTTGTTTAGTTGTAGTACTCATTTTTATATTGCTAACTAATGTGTTGTTTACCATACTTTTGTGGTGGGCCTTTCATGGCCCTGTTGGCTCAATGGTTATCATAACTTATCATCTTTTTGCTTTGTTCAACACTTCAACTGATAACATATAAGTGGAGTATAAGTTATCAAAATTGAAAAAAAATGAAAAAAGAAACACTAGTTATATTAGTACTTTAATAAGGCTATTAAGCGGTAATTTATAATCCGACAGATCAATTGAGCTAATCTAGACTTATAAGTTGGTGGCCGGACACACCCTTAGGCCTTGATTAGGTGTACAGATTACCTTGTTGATGTCAATTTAAATGAGTTTTGTTCATTGAAGTAGATATATCAAAGGATCATACATGATTCATGCATTTGAACATACGAAGAAAAACCAAGATTTGATGAATGTGGAAAGTCACATTGCATTATTAGTGTTTCTGCTTTTGTGGTAGGGACCAAGAAATAATGATGAGATAATTGAATGTTGATTGTAGGCAGACGTCGGGTCATTGATGTAGACACTCTGCTATTCTGCATAATGGCAATAAAAAGAAAAAAAAAGTACAGACTCCCCCTTAATTTTTTTTCTTAAAAAGTTTGAAAAATAACATTTGAGTTCGTAAACTGTGATATCGTGCATGCATGTATGTTGGAAGATGGCAAGATTGAGGCTTCAACGATTCTTATCAGCTGTTTGTCTATGTCTGCGAAATTGTATACCTAATTTCCAATTGTTTTACGTTGTCGACTTGGTTGACATTTTAAATTGCTGATGTCATTTTAAAGATTTTTAAAAATGTGCACAATTTCGGTTGTATTCCTTCCAGGAAATGGAATTCGACTGGAAAATAATTGTCGCTTCCATTATTGGATTTTGTGGGGCAGCTTTTGGTAGTGTCGGCGGTGTAGGTGGCGGTGGCATATTTGTTCCCATGCTTACCTTAGTTATTGGCTTTGATCCAAAATCAGCAACTGCAATTTCAAAGTGTAAGCCATTGAAATCTCAAGATGATACCTTTTTATTTATTTTCTATATGTGTCCTTTAATCCCAAAGTTTGATTGTAAATAGCCACATTTTAGTGTTCATTTTTACAATAAAACTATAAATATAACTTGTTAGGTATTCATTAAGGTTCTAGCATTTTTATCCACAGTACTGCAAAGAAATTATCTACTACATTGTTTGCACATTCTGGAGCAATGCTAGGTTCCCATTGCTTACTGTGAATTTTTAAGATTGAATTGTTACCACGTGTAGTTTTGAGGTAAATTGAATTTGTTCGGTTTGCTTAGATTAAGCTTCTTAGACATTTAGCTAAACATAAGTTGGTACCTGTTGCATTGTATTTACTTTGTATGTGTATTATTAATGCCATGCAAATTTTGGAACTTGCTAGCTTGGTATAGAAGTGAGAGTGATTGGATCTTTTCTATAGGTATGATCATGGGTGCAGCAGTATCGACTGTTTATTATAACCTCAAGCTACGTCACCCCACATTAGATATGCCAATCATCGACTATGACTTGGCATTGCTCATCCAACCTATGCTGATGCTGGGCATTAGTATTGGAGTTGCTTTTAATGTCCTTTTCGCTGATTGGATGGTCACAGTTCTGCTTATTGTACTCTTCTTGGGTAATGCACTTATGATCTGTTGTATTAGAAGTTTGTTCCACATATTTGCATCCTCTAAGTCTGTTCAACTTGGTGGTTTTCAGGTACCTCAACAAAGGCCTTTTTAAAAGGTGTCGAAACTTGGAAAGGAGAAACCATTTTGAAGAAGGTTACAGTGATATAATCATAAATCCTATTATTCTTTGTCACACTATGACGTCTTACTTAGTGCCCTTTTTTATTCTTTCAGGAGGCTGCAAACCTTCGGGTGGACAATGGTTGGTTGCTCCACATTTCCCTAGGACGCTTTTATTATTATATATATCTAATGAAATTTCTGCTTGGATTATAGATTTTAATATGCTACGTATTTCCAGGAAATGGAGGTGATGGAGCAGACTACAAGCTACTTCCTGGCGGACCTGACAACAAAACTGAAAATGGGACAAAGAGCTCTCTAAGAGAAGAAGTATGTGATCTCTGAGATGCAATTTTCCTCAACAGAGGTTCCATATTCTAATTAGTATTACCTTATCAGGTGTCTGTTCTTGAGAATGTATCTTGGAAAGAGTTCGGGCTTCTATGTTTTGTTTGGATAGCATTTCTTGCAGTGCAGATTACCAAGGTTTGATTTCGCAGTCCATTCAATATTTGCAATCACTCCAGAAATGATTTGTTTATTGATTGACTGATTTTTTTTTCTTTTGCGAACAGAATTATACAGCTAATTGTTCGACAGCATACTGGGTGCTGAATTTGTTGCAGGTATGATTAACATATTTAGTCAGGGTTAATGATTTTTCTATTTATGAACTTTACTGCTACAGTGAGACTCCTTACGTAGTTACATTGAATAAAAGAGGTTTTCAGTTTAAGAGTTCAAAATTAGATGTGATTATACCTTTTCCATTGTCATGTAGGTTCCAGTTTCTGTTGGGGTATCTCTGTATGAAGCAGTTAGCCTGTACACTGGAAGAAGGGTAATTGCATCCAAGGGAGAAGCAGGAACCAGTTTTCGAGTTGGCCAGCTGTTTGTTTATTGCTTCTTTGGTATACTGGCTGGTCTAGTCGGGGGATTACTTGGTCTTGGTGGAGGATTTATAATGGGCCCTCTATTTTTGGAATTGGGAGTCCCTCCACAGGTGAGTTTATACTCGTTTACTCTGCTTTAGAAAGAATGGTTTTATAAAAATTGATACTCGATAAGAAAATCTTTATTTTGCGCCCCTATCTTCATGCTATTAATATCATGTCCCTAAGCTTTCCTTTATATTTTCATATATGAAATTGCAAATGCAGGAATTTTTGAAATCTTTTGGAAGGCTTATAAGCATTTCCGCATTGGTACCTTAAAATGTCTGGAGTGCATGTAAAATTTGCACGGTCGAGTGATAAATATTCTGGAAGTTAAGCCTTGTAGTAGTTATTTATGTCAAAGAACAACAAATGTTAGATTAGAGGCGTTTTTTCAAAAGTAAAGACAGAATCCTTTTGGAGATCTTTTGATCTGACATTTTAAGTACTATTATATCTGAAATGCCCCATTCCAAAAAATTGACACACATTTACTTTCCCGTTTTGTTAACAAATGTTAGACATGAAGTTGATATGCCAGTTCCTTTGTTCAAGTAGCTTGACTACTTGCCTATCAGATCTTACAGACTTGAAGGAATTTTGAGAGTCTAATCTCCGTTTTTACAAATGCATCCCCAGTTCTGGAATAGATGTACCGCTTTAGTACTTGTCACTAATAAGTTTCTTACTGTACCCTGTAAATTTTCATTTATTGGTAGTTTTTTTAGACTCTTATAACCTTGTGCAGGTCTCAAGTGCTACGGCTACTTTTGCAATGATGTTCTCCTCTTCAATGTCTGTTGTGGAATACTACCTTCTAAAGCGTTTTCCTGTTCCTTATGGTAAGTGCATAATCTCAATAAACTTATTTTCAAGCTCGCATATACAAATTTATTTTGATGTCCTTCCGATATCATAAACAGCACAAAACTAAGTAATTAGGGTGTAGTAAAGGTGAAAATGAAATACATAAGTTGAGATGTATGAAAGGAGGAGCCTCATAGTGTGAGTAGAAAGATTGGAACTTCAGAATTTCATTAATGATGTTTTTACATATGTTCCAGCTCTCTACTTGGTTCTTGTGGCAACCATTGCTGCTTTTGTCGGACAACACGTGGTGAGAAAGGCAATAAATATCCTTGGAAGGGCCTCTATAATCATCTTTATTCTGGCCTCTACTATCTTTATCAGTGCAATCTCATTAGGTGAGCACCCTCGTGCATTCAGGCATTGAAATTCGTATCCTCATACATTATTTTTGACTTGTCAGATATTTTTTTTATTGTTCGACAGGTGGAGTGGGAATAGTGAACATGATTGGGAAGATTCAGAGGCATGAATATATGGGTTTCGAAAATCTCTGCAAGTACGGAGCTTGAAGTTCCTCAACCAAGTTTCTAATTGCACTCCAGAGGTACTACAATTGGCTCAAGACCGTAGCACTTCTCGAGTCTCGACATGTGGGATGCATGATAACCATTGTTACCATTAGTCCTACTGTAATGTAGAGGTACTACAATTGGCTCAAGACCGTAGCACTTCTCGACATGTGGGATGAATGATGACCATTGTTACCACTATTCCTATTGTAATGTACATTGAACTGCCCAACCTAAATCCTTCTCTTCTGTTCCATCAAAAATGATGGCTAATCTTTCCCAAATGTTGTATTTAAATCCTTATAAACTTTAGGTGTTTGTTGTGGTATATGAGAATCATTTAGCTATAAATGAAAAATTTGAGGTTACAATACACTGGAGTATTTCAGAAAGTGCCAAAATGATTTCAAGTGCCCCTGCTGTTCCCAAGTATAGGATCTGAATTCTGAATATTTTGATATCAGAACAGAGTCATTTTTTTTGACGAAAACAAGAAAATTAAGAAATGCATTACACTTTCACTTTCTACATGTGAACAGAGCCATTCACATGTAGAAAAATCAAGAAATGTGTTGCACATTCACTTTCGAGAAGGATAAGTAAAAAGGTATTCCATTGAACTTTTAAAAGAAACAAAACAAAGATATTGCAACTATAATTTATGTGTGAATGTGTATGTAGGAATCAAAGAACACAGTTCTATGGCTTCTGTGCAGAGACTGTGCTCTGTGTTTTAACTCGTTTTGTTGCAAAAGTTTTAGCAAATAGTCATTTTTTCATTTTGGTATGTGATAAAAAACATTCTCAAATGCGCTTAATAAATTATCTTATCTGATCAATTAAAATTATTAAGATAGCTCTTCATATTTTTTCTAATCAGTCAAATAGTTCGTACATTTTCGTTAATCTCGTTATTTAATCCAATCCAAATGCGTATAAACAAATAGATGGGAGGGAGGGATTCTGATTTTTTTTATCATAGATAACCAACGGCCGCTACCCTTCGGGTGCGCACTAGTAAACCTTACAGGGTCACGCAATAGCCTGAGATTCCGATTTTTATCAAACGAAAGTTACGAAACACCTGTATAGATAATCTTGATTGAATTCGAATCAAAAAATTACAAATGTAGGACAATAAAACTATTAAATGGCCCATGCACCTGGCCCTTAATAGCTCATGTCATTGATGGCTGTCTAAATTAACTAGTAATTTTTTACGGTCAATGTGCAATCACCTTTTTTTTGCATCTTTGCATCATAGTTTGCTCATTGCATTTTGCATTGCCACTTTTTAAAGTGTGAACTCTGTTTCTTCTTAAAATTATCCTCATTTCTTGAAACCAGCAATCTCCCAATTTCTGGGGGTTATTAAATTTCCGGGGTTATTATTATGAATCGTTTATATATCTACACAACCCTAAAGAGGGAAGGCGAGGGAAGGTGCATGCATTTTCGTATTAATTAATATGGTTATTTTTTGCATGTAGTAAGCAATAGACAAAATCAAATTCATTATTTTAAATGAAATCATCTCTATAACCTCATACTAATTATACATCATAATCTCAGAAAACATTATTTTATAATGCTATCATACACAATCAGATTTAAATCAGAATTTTTTACCTCTTACAATAGCTTTCTGGTCACCGGAAGTCTCAACTCACCCTTGCCCTATTATCCATAACGCTCTCCAGGCTCCTTTGGATATTCTTTGGCTGGATGCAGGAGTCCTCACACGGTCTCTTCCATATCGCTATTCTTCAAGATATTATTTTTCTAAACCAATTCTGATTGTATATAATACTTATAAAATAATCTGTTTCTATTATTATGATATATTCCTAATAGAGTTTATAGAGAGTGAAGAAGTTTAGCCAGACATATTCAGAGAGAGAGAGAGAGAATTGAACTTCAGAAATTTTTCAGATTTCTTTTCCATTTCATGTATGGACTTATTTATAATAGTCTTTTTATATGGTTACAGATTACCGGGATAACCGTTTTTTTTTACATAATTACTAATAATTCAGGAATCTTTTCTTTTCTTTGTCTGCCATTTCTTCTTTTGTCGTCTCTTCATATTTTCTTCATCTTTATCTTTTGTGTCTGCCATGATATCTTGCAGGATCTGTCATCTTTTTCCAGGGAATCTGCTTTTTCTTTTCTTCTTTCTCAATCTTTGTCTGCCATGATATTTTTGGAATCTCCTGGTAATATAACTTTTTGGTTTTCACCATTCAATTTGCAGTGTTCTGGTGTATTACACCATTTTTGTATTATGCAAAGGGATCAGAATTCATCCCTTTGTCATCATCTTTTAGACTGATAATAGGTCTCTTTCGAGGACCTGTTATTCTTTGATAATATTCAGTAGTATATTTTGCATGATTATATTTCAGGTTTTCTATTTTATCAAGCATTATCTCTAATGCCATAGTTCCTGAATTTTGTATAATATTATCATAATATAAGGTTATTATACTTTCGGTGAAACCTCCACCATGGCTTTCAGAAATAATTATAGCTTTCCGAGCTCGTAGTATATCTTGTATTTTGGACCTGAGGGTAGCTAGTCCAATGGCTCGTTTTTCACATAACCATTCCTGGAATTTGTTAATATCACAGGGATTTGGCAATTTCAAGCTTTTGGTTTCTCCCACAATATCTGCCATATTCCTTCCCAATTTAAATAGTTGACATATTATTATGGGTTTTCCAACTAGATCGGTTGATGCATCAAAAACTTGTATTCCATATGAGCCTGCTCCCATTTCCCGTATCATAGCTTCCACGGATTTGACAATTATACTTGGTAGCTTTGATATACAATACATGGTTTCATTTGTTAAGATCTTGTCAACAAAACCATGTATAAACAGGTTATAGACTATGTCAGGTTTTGCATTTTCACAACAAATATATCTGGGATATTTTGTAGATTTTGTCAGTCTGCAAACATCAGGGTTAGATTTATAATCATAATATTTCATCATTTGCTCATATGTTTTCACTATCTCAGGTGAGTATTTCAGCCTATCACTCATTGATAAATTTGACAGAGTAGTTGATATGTTGGTTGAGGGTGATGGCATGGTTACAAGCTTTGATGAAAATGTTATAGGTTTTATTGTAGGGATTGCAACTGAAGCTTGTAGAGTTGTTTTGTCTTTTATAGCTTCCATAATTTGTTTCAGAAAATGTTGGTTCTCCTGAACCAGGGTTTCTATCTCCTTTTGGAGTTTGGTGATTTTCTCATTATTGGTTGAGATATGAGAAGTGACATCAGTGATATATTTCTCAAAATTTTCCATATCCTGCTAAGAGCAACAAACAATTAAATTTTCCCTTTACAAAAACAAAATGCATGACATTCAATGGCATTTAATTTTCTAATAATTGATATTAATAATTCATCAATATACCTTCTATTAGGAGTGAAATAATAACCAATGTGTTTTTCTATTTCTAGAAATCCTTTGTATGCTTCTTCTAGTTTTTCTGTATTATTTTCATCTAATCCTTCGAGAGCAAAATTTTTTATAAATTCTACAGCTTCTGAAGTAGTAGTCCATATTATTAAAGATCCCGATATGATTTTCCATGGTTGAGCTTGTCTTCTTGTATATTCTATTTTCATTGTTTATTTTCTCTGCTAAGATAGTCAGCTAACACATTTTTTGTTCCTGATATATTTTTTATTACAAAATCATAACAACAGAAAAAAGATTGCCATTTTCTTCTTTTATTTAATTATGGTAATAATTCTATTTTATTAGTAATAAAGGCTTTTACTTGAGTATTATCTGTTCTTACTACAAATTTAACAGGTAATAAATGATAATGAAACTTTTTAATCCCATATTTTACAGCTAATAGTTCTTTTTCATTTATGTGGTAGTTTGATTCATTAGGTTTCCAAGTTCCTCCTGCATATCCACATATATGTGTATTTTCTTTATCTATGTCATCCTTCTCATATGCTATTAGGACTGCTCCCCATCCTATATCACTAGCATCAGTATATAATTCTAAATGATCTGTTTCTATGGGTATTCTATGTTTTGGTAAATCTTTCACCTTTTCCTTAAGAATTTTTATACAGTTTTCATGTTCTTTTGTCCATCCAAAAGGTTTATTTTTTGTTAGTTCCTGTAATGGTTTTCTTAATTTAGGTAAGTCTTTAATATGATCTGAGGTATAATTTATTATTCCTAAAAATTGTTGTACCTCTTTTTTATTTTCTAATTTGTCCTTAAAATTTACAATCTTTGTTACTATATGATCTTGTAATTGTATACCTTCTTTATCTATTTTGTATCCTAAATATTCTATCTTATTCTTAAATATTTCAGATTTCTTTTCAGACAGTAATATTCCATGCTGGTCTATTGTTTTTATAAATTGCTCTAAATGTTTTATATGCTCTTCTAGAGTTTCACTATATATTAATATATCGTCTACATATACTATACAGAAATCTTTTAATTTCCTAAAGATTTGGTCCATTCTTCGTTGAAATATTTGTGGCGCATTTTTTAATCCAAAGGGTAATACTATCCATTCATAATGTCCTTGCGGAGCACTAAAGGCTGTTAAAGGCCTTGATTCTTTGGTTAATTTTATTTGCCAAAATCCACTTTTACAATCAAATTTACTAAACCATTTCTTATTTCCTAGTCTATTTATAAGATTTCTTTTGTATGGTAAGAAATATCCATCAAATATAGTTTTCTTATTTAATTCTCTATAGTCTATTACCATACGGGCTTTTCCCCTTTTCTGTTCATTATGTTTTCTTACAAGGAAAGCCGGGCTACTATGTGGACTTTTACTTTCTTGTATTAATTTTAGTTTTAATAATTCATTGATTTGATTATCAAATTCTTTTTGGTCTGAAGGGCTATACCTTATAGGTTTAGATCTTATTATATCATTAGGGTTTAATAATTTTATTTCAGCATATATCTTTTCCTTATCCCATAACCTCATAGGATTTTCTCCGAAGTTGGATTTTAATAAATTATTATATTTTTCAGTTAATTCTTGTAGATTATTATTTCTTTCTATTTTTAGATTGTTTATTCTTATAGTATTTATAGTACTTATTGGCATAATTCTTTTTAATACTATCCACTTATTACACGGAGTTTGTAATGATAGGGTATTTGAAGTTACTATATGTGTTTTAAAATAATCTAAAAAGTTATTTCCTAATAATATAGATTGCTTCATCTTATTCTGATATACAATAGGTAAACTGAATAATGTTTTATTTAGCTTTATTCTCATGTTTTTTGCTATTACATCTAATTCCTTCTTTTGTTCATTAAATCCTGATACCCTAGTTCTATGTGCATTAGATTTTTCCCATCTATATGAAGCTAAAACTTCCTTTTTTACTAGACATAGATCTGCTCCACTATCTATAAATATTTTTTGTTTTAGGAATTTATATTTTTTATATTCTACATCTGCTTCTATGTATATTGCTACCATTCCTCCCAATTGCTTTCACTAGATGATTTATAATTTATAAAGTTTATTTCATTATCAGTTTCACTAATATAAAACTCTTCATATTCATACCATCTATTGTCATCTTCTTTAATTTGTTCTATTTCCATTATGAATTGTGATGTATTTATATATTTTACTTTCTTTTCTTTCAGTTTAGGACATTTATTAGCATAATGTCCTTTTTCATTACAATTCCAACATTTACATTCACTTATATCTTTCTTTTTAAAAGGTTTTCTTCTAAACTTTCTCTTATTTTTATATCTTCTCCTATTTTCTGGTGTATTTCTAAATTTCCTAAATCTTTTTCTCTTATATCTGTTGTATTTATAAGGATAATTATTTCTATTTTGTTTGCTTCTGTACTTATCATATAATTTTTTCTTATTATACCTCTTCTTATAGTTCCTATAGGGTTTTTTATCTTCACATCCAAATACTAATCTTCTTTCAGTGAATCCACATATTTCTCTTAATCCTAGTTTTTTATCCTTTTTAACCTTCTGTTGTACCCTATATTCTTCACATTTTCTCATTAGATATCCTCTTAGTACTCTTATTCTTTCACCCAGAGTGTTCTCACGAGGTTCTAACTTATTATATTCCTTAGTTATCTCAGTATTATAAGGTTCTGGTAAATGATCATAATATAATTGTTGATATATATGTCCTTCTTCGGGTAAGAATCTAGCTTCATAAAAGAATTTAGTAAAACTTATAGTATATTCTGGTAACTTGTTAATTTTACAGCATTTCATGTTATTTAGATTCATTATTATTTCTATTTTTCTTTCTATTAAAACTTGGTCTCTAGCTACTATCCAAGGTTCTCCTAAGAATTCTCTTTTTAATATCATATCAAATATTTGTAACATTGATTTCCAATCCGTTGCATACCTTAGTACTTCAGTTTTTAACTGATATTCTATGGATTCTATCCAATATGCTACCTTTCCAATTAACATTTTTGAGATCAAGTTATAAGTATATTCTAACTCATCTGTATGAGTAGAATTCATTAATGCTATATACATTCCTAAATTCCAATCAGTAATTCTCCTGCTAATTTCTTGTTCTTTATATACATTATCTAAGTCTAAAAAGTATCCATTCAAGTTTAAGCCTTGTGATATTGATCCTATAAATTCTTTAAATTCATTATGTTGTCCTATTGGTATGTGTTTTGGTATCGTGTTCCTATATCTTGTTATAACTTCCATATTATGGTCGGTTACTTCTTCTTCTGGGTAGTTATCCATCTCCTCATTTTTTATTCCTTCAGTTTCTATATCAGTATAATTATTTTTATCTTCTTGGTCACTATTCGATTCTTGTTTTATTACTGCATTTACATTTTTCATTCTTTCTAAAGCTTCTATTATATTTTTATTTTCTATTTCCATTTCAGAATTTTCCTCATAACTACTGTTATATTCTTCTATTATATTCACCGTTTTTCCTAAATTATCTTGTTCCAATTCACTAGTACTTGTATTATTATTTGTAGATACAGTACTAGAAACTTCACTTGTATCTTTTTTTTTCCTTTTAACTTATTTAATTGCCTTTTCAATATTTCTATTTCTTTTTTATTTTCTTCTGTTTTTTCATTTAATTCCTTTTTTGTTTGTCTTAAATCTCTTTTTACATCTTTTAGTTCCTTTTTAGTTTCTTTATATTTATTTTTATATTTTTTATATTTTTCTAACCATTCTTCATTAGTATTTAATCGTAATTTTTTATTCTCCGTCCTTATTTCTTCTATTTCTTCCTTTTGTTGTTCTAATTTTGACTTTAAATATTCTGTCACAGTTGTATCAATCTTAAACTCAGCTTTGCTTTCACTAGTTGTTTCCTTTTTTAATGGTTCATACTTATATTTTTCTCTTTCTAAAATTTCTTTTCCATGATTCTTTAAAAATGTTATCACGTTATATTCCTTTTGTTCTTTAGTTTCCATTAGAACTTTCCTTTTTTACTAAGTTGTCCCAAATTATCTAATACCTTTCCTATTGGTTCAGATATATTAGGTTTCATTTTACTTATATCTATCATCATTGGCTCATTAACTCTTCTCCATGCATTTATGGCTTTTAGTTCTGGCTTATTTGTAATTTCTTTTTCTGGTATAATTTTTTGTTTTCCTTCTTCTAATTTTATTAACTTGTCTAGTATCATTTTTAAAGTAGGTATTTCAGAATTATTCCATAAGCTTGTTAACTCTTCTCTTATTATTTGTCTCAAATTTTCTTGATTATCTCGTTTTTCTACCAATCTCATTATTGCATTTAGTTTTTCCTTAACTATTATTTCTTCCCATAAATTTTTTATAAATTCTGAGTCTGACATTTTATTATTTGTTGATTCGCTTCTTCCAACCATTTCCAACATCTATCCAATATTTACTAGTATTTTTACTCTGTTCTTCTAATTTCTTAATATCATTTTCTAACTTTGTTTGTCTTTCCTTATATTCTAAATATTTTATTTGTGAATCTATTTCGCTTTCTAACATACTCTGTATTTTCTTTAACTTTTCTTTCTTATTCCTTAATTTTTCTTGTATATTCATAGTTTTTCTATAAATCTTTCTTTTCCTTGATCTACTATCTTTATTCCATTATTATTAATTTTATAATTTATCATTTTTAAGAAGTCGCTTCCTAATAATAATTCACTCGAACTATCATATTCTATTACTCCTATATTTATATTATATTCCAAGTCTAATATTTTAAACTTTAAATTAGTGCATTTAGTAATAAATATTTCTCTATCATTTTCTGCATATCTGTAAGTCTGAGGTTCTATCCACTTACAATTTTCTTCATTTACCTTGCTTATATGAATAAAACTTTTGGTAGCTCCTGTATTAATTTCTGCTATACAATCTCTTGTTATTGTTTCGTCAAATATTATTATTTTTATTTTCAAACTATCAGTATCTATTTTTATTAAATCTATCTTTCTACTCGTCATACTCATTGATCTAATTAATCTTATAGGATTTTGTTCTTTTCTAAAACTTAATCTAGATCCTTCTAATATTGGTTTAATTCTTTGCCTTGGAATCATTTGTCTATTACTAAAATCTATTGTAATTTCTTCTGGGATTGTTATTTGAGATTCTTCTTTATGTTCAATTTTTTCTAATATATCATTATATAACTTTGGTACTATTATTCCTAATTCCGTTTGTTTCTTTACGTGATGGTTTCCAGTCATAGCATAAACCATTTTGGTTTCTATACTAATAACTTTACTTCCTTTTTGCATTTTTATTCCATCTAACTTATAGTATAATGTTAAAGATCTTTCTTTATTTTCATCCCTTAGTGATATACTGAAATCGGGTTGTATTATAAATTTTAATTTCTGATATATCAAGTTTCCTTTTATTACTGCTATTAATGAATCTTGTATATTTCCTATTATTCTATCATCCAATACATATATCTGTATAGGAGTATCGATATTTTTCTGAAAATATGCTTTTATTGTAAATTCTATTGCTCCAAAATATATGTTTTTTAGTTTATTTGCTTCCTTTTGTTTTAATTTGGATAATTCTCTTTTTATTAATCCATCTGTTATTAAATTTATTCTTGTTTTTCCATTTATTGTATCTATATCTATTACATTCTCATGTTTTTGGGCTATATACCTAACTTCCTTATTTCTTTCAAAATATGATGTCTTGAATATCTTTTTTATTGTTAATTCTTCTGTTTTACTTTGAATTTGATTATATATATCTGGTTTAAAACTTAGGGTTTGTGATGTTCCTCCTTCGTATTCATCCATTTGATAATACATATCTTGTTTTTCACTTATTTCTTCTAATGACATTTTATCCATCTATATTTTATCCAGTTATATTATTTGTTAAAATTATTCTTTTAAGTCCTTGTATTCTTAGTTTATCATTTCTAAATGTTATTATCATATTTCCAAGTTGTTGGTAAATTCTCATAATTTCTTCGTTATTCTCTCTTGTCCATGTTATTTTATTTTTTCTTTCTAGTAATTTTTCCAGATCTATTTCTAATTTTTCTTGATTTTTTATTAATTGCTTTAGTTTTCTATTATTTCTAGTTATTGCATTTGGATCTGTCCAATTCATTTTTTAATTTTTTGTTTTAAATCATCTATTAATCTATATTGTTCAGTTAATACTTCTTTTAAGTCTTTTATTTCGACTTCTAAATTAGTTTCTTTAATAAATTTTTCTCGTTTTAATAAAAGTTTTTCTTCCTCTAGTCTCCTAATTTTTTCATCTCTTTCTTCCAACATTGTTTGTAATATAGCTATAATATCTAATTTTTCATTTATTATTTGCATGCTTATCTTACAACTTTCAATATGTTGATTTATTAGCCTATTATATGTTGGTTCTTTATCAGCTATATACTGAATTGATCGTATCCTTAAATCTTCCATAAGTCAGATTAATTGTTTGTATAAAATTTTCTTACACATCTGTTGTGTTACTTTGTTTTCTACCATAAATAAAATTAATAGAGTTGCTATTATTTTAGATTTATATCTTTTATTCCTTTCTCTATTTATTCTTGTCGGAGGTCTCATTTAACCATCAAATTTTATTTCCTTTTTACTATTCATGTACCTTTTACTATTCATTAGTTACTATTCACTGTTTACTATTCACGGCTACTTTTGCTACAGTGTTTTACTGTTCATTTCCCGCCTATTACTAGCTCTGATACCAATTTCTGGGGGTTATTAAATTTCCGGGGGTTATTATTATGGATCGTTTATATATCTACACAACCCTAAAGAGGGAAGGCGAGGGAAGGTGCATGCATTTTCGTATTAATTAATATGGTTATTTTTTGCATGTAGTAAGCAATAGACAAAATCAAATTCATTATTTTAAATGAAATCATCTCTATAACCTCATACTAATTATACATCATAATCTCAGAAAATATTATTTTATAATGCTATCATACACAATCAGATTTAAATCAGAATTTTTTACCTCTTACAATAGCTTTCTGGTCACCGGAAGTCTCAACTCACCCTTGCCCTATTATCCATAACGCTCTCCAAGCTCCTTTGGATATTCTTTGGCTGGATGCAGGAGTCCTCACACGGTCTCTTCCATATCGCTATTCTTCAAGATAAAGATTTTGAGATCAGTTGTTGTGATCATATGGAGCTTTGGTTTAGCTGCAGTGTTTGTTTCAGCAGAAAGAAGCTTGAAAAAACAGGGTTCAAATTTGATTCATAATGCAGCTGATGAATCTGAAACTAATCATCTTCTTGAGGTTGCAAGTTTCTTGTGGCAATCTAGTGAATCAGGTTACCAGCATGTTTGGCCGGTATGATCTCTAGATGTCGTTTTTCGGCTCTTTATTGGAGAACTTAGTACTCATTCTTGTTCATAATATTAGCTACTTAATATGTATTAACTGTATGATATAGAAACTGAGAAAAGCTCTGATCTTTGCTTGCCAAAAGGCTTGCCGTTTTATTGCTGATAACTATTCAATATATATGAAATACATCAGAAACAAGAAACTTAAAAACTAGCTACAAACTAGGACACTTTCATAACAGACACCTGACTTATTCAAACTCCTACAAATCAGCTACTACTACTGCATCATGGTCGACTAAAACAAAATAAAACAACTACTGTTATCAGCTTTATTTAACATACTTAAAACAAGTTTAAGATTAAACCAACATATCCCCCCTTAATCTTTAACTTGTCCAGACAATTCCTTAGTTCCCAGTAAAACCCGCATTTTCTCAAATTTCGCTGTTGTCAATGCTTTTGTCAAAACATCTGCTCTTTGCCTCTCGCTACTGATGTGTCTCAAAATGATTTCCCCCCTGTCAACACATTCCCTTATAAAGTGATATCGCGTGTCAATGTGTTTGCTTCTCCCGTGGAAAACAGGATTTTTAGCCAAGTCTATTGCTGACTTGTTATCAACGTACAACACCACTGGACCACTACAATCTGCAGTTATCTGATTTAGCACATTTCGAAGCCAAATTGCTTGACAAGCTGCGGCAGTAGCAGCCATAAATTCAGCTTCACATGAACATAATACAACACATCTTTGCTTCTGTGAAATCCACATAATAAGACTCTCATTCAAATAAAAACACATCCAACCTGTACTTCTTCTATCATCCAGATCACCGCCCAAATCACTGTCACTAAAACCAGTCAATATATTGTTGCCACTGGTTTTGCTGTACTCCAAACCAAAATGCAGAGTACCTTGAACATATCGGAGAATTCGTTTAACGGCATTGAGATGAACAGTAGTTGGACGCTCCATATATCTACTTGCAATCCCAACAGAAAATGCGATGTCCGGTCTGGTATGTACTAAGTACCTCAAACCCCCAATCATGCTCTTGTACTGTGTAACATCCACAACTTTGCCCCCCTCATCCTTGTCAATACACTCTTTCGGATCCATAGGGAATTTAGTTGGATTACAACCCTTTAAGCCTGCCTTCTCGATAATCTTCCGTGCGTATCCGGTTTGCTTGAGTCTGATATGCCCTTTTCCTTGCTCCACCTCAATCCCTAGATAGTAACTCAACAAACCCATGTCAGTCAACAAACCCATGTCAGTCATTTCAAAATTTTGATTCATCTGGCACTTGAAGTCTTTGATCATAGCTACACTACTTCCTGTCACCAAAAGATCATCCACATAGACTGCTACAATCAAATTTTCGTCTCCATTCTTCCTTGTGTAAACAGCGTGTTCCGATGGACATCTCCTAAATCCCAACTGCTCAAGACAAGCATTTAACTTCGCATACCAAGCACGTGGTGCTTGTCGAAGACCATACAAAGCTTTTGACAGTTTGTATACCAAATTTTCTTTTCCCAACTTCACGAAACCTTCAGGTTGAGTTACATAAACATTCTCATTTATTTCTCCATTGAGAAATGCTGTTTTATGTCTAGATGATGCACCTCCCAATCCTCTTTCACTGCTAAAGCCAGAAGTAAACGAACTGTTTCAAGTCTAGTCACCGGTGCAAATATTTCGTCGAAGTCACCTCCACGCTCCTGCACATAACCTTTGGCGACAAGTCTCACCTTATGCTTCACGATAATGCCTTGTGCATCCTTCTTTAGCTTAAAAATCCATTTTAAGCCTATAGCCTTTTGACCTCGAGGAAGTTCAGTTAGCTTCCAAGTTCTATTTTCTTCTATTGATTGTAACTCCCTTTCCATAGCCATCTTCCAATTACGGTCCTTGGCAGCCTGTGCAAAATTCACGGGTTCTTCGATACCCATTAAATACAATTCCTCCTCCAACTGCATTTCCTCTGTTTCTTCATAGATTTCACTGAATTTTCTGACTCTTCTTGGCTCGACACTGTCATCATAGTCTTCATAATTCAGTCTTGGCACAGGTGACTGCGTCCTTGGTGTTTCTGCACTCTCAGAATATGCACTTTGTGAGCTGCTATTTTCTGGGCTGCTGTTTTCAATAACATTTGAACCATCATCACCTCGAAATTCCCCATTTTCTGCCACTGAGTCTCCTGCTACCACGAATGCACCCATGTGACTGTTTTCACCACCATCAGTTTCATTCCAGGACCACGACTTCTCTTCTTCAAACGTTACATCCCTGCTAACATACACTTTATTGTCATTTGGATCATAGAGTCGATAAGCTTTTGTCCCCGGTTCTTTTCCCAAGTTGATTGCTTGCTTACTTCGATCGTCCAACTTTCTCGTATGTTGACTGGGCACCTTCATATGTGCAATGCAGCCAAATACCCTTATATGCCCAACATGTGGTTTTTTTTCATTTCACGCTTCATATGGAGTAATTCCTGACAAAGCCCTCGTAGGTAGCCTGTTCAGAATGTATATTGAGTGTCTAACTACTTCCCCCATAAAAACAATGGCAGTTTCATTTATTTTAAACAACTTCTAGCCATCTCAACAACCGTCCTATTACGGCGTTCCACCACCCCGTTCTGTTGTGGGGTATAAGGTGCAGTGTAGTGTCGCTTTATTCCAGCCCTCTCACAGAAAGATTTGAAATCATTTGATCCAAATTCACCACCTCGATCAGTACGGAATACTCTCACTTTCTTTTCTGGACTTCTTTCCACCAAAGCACAAAATTGTTTGAAAGCATCCAGAGCTTCATCTTTGCTCTTCAAAAAATAGACCCACATATAACGGCTATAATCATCTACTAGCAAGAAAAAAATACCTTTTGCCTGATGCCGTCTCCGGAAGAAATGGACCACATAGGTCTCCATGAATCAATTCCAACACCTTGGTCGCATTGTAACTTGTCTTGGAAGGGAATTGTTTTCTAGTTTGCTTCGACATCAAACAGTCAGTGCACACCTCCTTTTGTTGTGTTAATCTTGGTAGTCCATTCACCATTGTATCTTTGAGCATCAAGGACAAAGCATGATAGTTGATGTGTCCCAGTCGCTTATGCCAGAGCTTCGATACCTCTTCTTGTTTAGTCAGTAAGCACTTAGAACTTTCATTGTCAATAATGAGTTTGTATAGTCTATTTTGTGACCGTTTTACCTTCATAAGTAACTTGTCGTGAGTATCATATACCCAAAAAAGTTCTCCTTTAATGACGACCCCGTTTCCTGCCTCTGTTAACTGCCCTATGCTGATTATATTATTCCGAAGTGTTGGAATATAATAAACATCTTTGAGTATACGAGTTTCACCGTTCTTGCACACAAAAGTCACAGATCCCTTCCCTTCAATTCTCACTTTAGAGCCGTCTCCAAAACTGACTTGACCGGATATTTTCTCATTTAACTCTGAGAATTTCGATTTGAATCCAGTCATATGACTGCTAGCACCATTGTCCAGAACCTTCGACATTTGTGATAGTACCACCTTCTTCTCACTCAAGTATGCCACCTCTTGTTCCTCTTTGTCACTTTTTGCCAGTAACAGTGCTGGTTCATCATCATCCAACCTTGTCATATTTACCTCCTCCTTTTGTTCTCTGATACGTCTTGGTTTTCGACAGTCCGCAGCAAAATGCCCATATGCAGAGCAATTATAGCACTTTAAATTACTCTTGTCACGTCGTCGACCCTTAGGATTGAATGATGAGCCGTCTGTGTTTCTCCGGTTTGACCGCCTCAACCAATCTTCACGTGTAAGAAGCAATTTTCCTTCACTGATCTTACGCTTTTTCCACTCTTCTTGTGTGAGCATCAGCTGACCTTCATTTGACTCAGTTTTTTCGCTTCCCTTTAACCTTTCTTCGTGGGCTTTTAAGGACCCAACTGCCTCTTCTAGTGTCATAGTCTCCAAGTCGCCAAACTGCTCCATAGTCGAGACAATATGGAGGAATTTTGATGGCACAGCACGTAGCAATTTCTTGACCACATAGGATTCATTCATAGATTCTCCCAGGGCTCTAATATTCGATACAAGCCCATTCAATTTCAGATAAAAATCGTCTAGCTGCTCGTTGTCCTTCATGCTCATGGACTCAAACTCAGTTCTTAGAGTTTGCACTTTTGCCTTCTTCACACGTTCCGCTCCTTGGCACATGGTTTTTAATGCGTCCCAGGCTTGTTTTGCGGTTTCCTTTTCTGCTATTGAGAGCAACATGTCTTCAGGCAGTCCTTGATACATCATGGCCAATGCAACTTTATCTGTCTTCTCCTCAACCGCTGCTTTAAGATCATTTGGCTCTATTGCGATCCAGACACCCTGAGCTTGTAGATACACTTTCATCTTTAGTACCCAAGAAGTGTAATTATTCTTTGTCAGTGTTGGGTAACTCAAACCTATTGATCCTCCCCCTTTAGCTTTGTTGTTGTCCATCGTGGATGCCTCTGGCCTTCACTTAGAAATTCCAAGCTCTGATACCAATTCTTGTTAATAATATTAGCTACTTAATATGTATTAACTGTATGATATAGAAACTGAGAAAAGCTCTGATCTTTGCTTGCCAAAAGGCTTGCCGTTTTATTGCTGATAACTATTCAATATATATGAAATACATCAGAAACAAGAAACTGAAAAACTAGCTACAAACTAGGACACTTTCATAACAGACACCTGACTTATTCAAACTCCTACAAATCAGCTACTACTACTGCATCATGGTCGACTAAAACAAAATAAAACAACTAATGTTATCAGCTTTATTTAACATACTTAAAACAAGTTTAAGATTAAACCAACACTCATTTGTATACTTTGTTAAGTAATGTGCACCAGACTTATCATCTATATGTTTAGTTCAACTGATAGTCTATAAGTTACAAGTTATCAAATATTATAAATTGACAAAAAGTAAATGAAGCTATATTTTTTAGGGCAAGATTGATGTTTGTGAAGTCAAACTACGAATGCAGGATAAAAAATAACCTCGTTCCTACTTTTATAAGGCTATTTTAAGCTATAACTTATTATTCGATAAACGGATCAAGTAAGCTAATCTGGACTTGCAATTTGGCATAGCAACACAGACCCTTAGGCCTTGTGTGTACAGATTACAAAAACTCTGATATCGTCCATGCATGTAAATTGTAAGATGGCAGGATTGAGGCTTCAACTACTCCTTTTAGATGTTTATCGATGTCTGCAAAAAAATTACTAATTGTTTTATGTTGATTGACAACTTGACATTCTACATTGCTGATGTCATTTAAAGATCTTTGATAATGTGAACAATTTCGGATGTGCTATTTCCAGAAAATGCAATTGAACTAACAAATAGTTGTCGCTACCATTATTGGATTTTTTTGGAGCTGCTTTTGGTAGTGTAGGTGGTGTAAGTGGTGGTGGCATATTTATTCCCATGCTTACCTTAGTTATTGGATTTGATCCTAAATCAGCAACTGCAATTTCAAAGCGTAAGACATTGAAATCTTGAAATAGTTTAATTTTGTTTCTATTCTAGCAGATATTGTGACTTGACTTCATCAACCTGGAAGGGTGAAAATTGAATTTTATGCAATTATAATTGCATCTTTTCTATAGGTATGATCATGGGTGCAGCAGTCTCAACTGTTTATTATAACCTTAAGCTACGTCATCCCACAATAGATAAGCCGATCATTGACTATGACTTGGTACTGCTCATCCAACCTATGCTAATGCTGGGAGTCGCATTCAATGTAATTTTCGCTGATTGGATGGTTACAATTCTGCTCATTGTACTCTTCTTGGGTAATGCGCTTATGGTCTGTTGTATTTAAAAATTTGTGTCATTCATATTCATCCTCTAAGTCCGTTCAATTGAGTGCATTGCAGTTATATCAACAAAGGCCTTTCTAAGAGGTGTAGATACTTGGAAAGGCGAGACCATTTTAAGGAAGGTCGCACTGATAAAAACATGGTTGCTATTCTGTTTTGTCAGGCTATGACATCTTACTTATTGCTTCTATTCCTTGTTCCAGGAGGCTGCAAAACATCGGGAGGACAATGGTCAGTTGCTCTGCAGTTCCCTAGGATACTTGTCGTAATGGATTTTCTGTTATCTGGATTTAGATAACCTCTTTAAGCATTGTCAGGAAATGGTGGTGATGGAGCCGACTACAAGTTACTTCCTGGTGGACCTGACCAAAAATCTGAAAATGGGACAAACAGCTCCCTCAAAGAAGTAAGTGATCTCGAAGAAGCAATATTCCTTCATTAGAGGTTCTGTAATCTTATTAATATTATTACTCTATCAGGTGTCTGTTCTTGAGAATGTGTACTGGTAGGAGTTTGGCCTTCTTTGTTTTGTTTGGGTAGCATATCTTGCAGTGCAGATCACCAAGGTTTGTTTGTTCAAATATCGAGGCTTAAGTTTTTATAATAAATCTGGAAATGATTTATTTATGGATTTACTGATTTTCAGCTTCTGTGAACAGAATTATACAACTAATTGTTCGACAGAATACTGGGTGCTGAATTTCCTGCAGGTATGTTTCACATATCGTAGTTGGTAGTGTCATTAAAAAATAATGGTATTCAGTCAAGAGTTTAAATTTCCCCTAGGCGAGGATTCAAATCTTCATGTGATTCGACTATTTCATTGTGATGTAGGTTCCAGTTTCTGTTGGGGTATCTCTGTATGAAGCAATTAGTCTGTATACTGGACGAAGGGTAATTGCATCCAACGGAGAGTCTGGAACCAATGTTCGAGCTAGCCAGCTATTTGTTTATTGTTCCTTTAGTGTACTTGCTGGTGTTGTTGGAGGGCTACTTGGCCTTGGTGGAGGATTTATAATGGGCCCATTATTTTTGGAGTTTGGAATTCCTCCACAGGTGAGTTTTTACGCGTTCACCATCTTCCTAAGCTTTCCTAACTTTGAAATATGATATCTGCTCTTATATACATTCAGATGTTTATTACTATGCCTGGTAACCTTAGGCCATGGGCAGGTCACAAGTGCTACTGCTACTTTTGGAATGATGTTCTCCTCGTCTATGTCCGTTGTAGAATACTACCTTCTAAATCGTTTTCCTGTTCCTTATGGTAAGTGCATCCATCTGATATTCTTTTCCCCAGATAAGTCAAAAACATCGTAATAAGTCACTAACAAGGATGTAGCAATGGTGAAAGTGGAATATATAGAAGTTGAGAAGTATAAAAGGAGGACCATTGTTATGCCAACTTCAAAATGGTGTTAAGGATGTTTTTATTCATATGTTCCAGCTCTCTACTTTATTCTTGTGGCAGCTATTGCTGCTTTTGTCGGACAAGATGTCGTGACAAGGGTAGTCAGCATACTCGGAAGGGCCTCCATAATCATCTTCATTCTGTATGGTAAATTTCTTTAGTTTTTTTCAGCATGCTGAACTAGATCTAGATATATTTATCGGATGTACTTTTTATTGTTTGACAGGTGGAGTTGGAGTAGTGAACATGATTGGGAAAATTCAGAGGCATGAATATATGGGTTTTGAGAACCATTGCCAGTACGGAGTCTGAAGTCCCCCTCCACATTGCTAAATTGCAACATAGAGGTACTTAAATTGGCTCAAGATTTGCAGTCGACTTGCAGGATGAATGATGACCACTATTACCATTACTCCCATTGTAATACACATTGTATGATACAACTGTTGTTTGTAATATTACCACATTGTATGATGACCACTATTACCAAAATTCAAAGGTTTGGCTATATTTGGAGGAACATTTACATTGCTCTGGGGAAAATGCTTGAGTACTGAGTAAACTTTGCAACTTACAAACTACTTAAATAATCCATTTGATTATGAGATGCAACTCATTTAAATGTCAATTACAAACACATTCTAATTTCCATCCATTCTGCTCACAGATTATATGATAGTTGTCATCTGTTACGTATCTGTTTTCGAAGCTGTTGGTGTTCGAGAGGCTCTTTCTTGCTTCAAAAATCTATCTTTATCAAATGTAATAATCGAGTACGGTTTGAGGTTTGCAGAATCCTTTTTGTTAAGGGGGTGACTTGGTGAATAGTTACCTCGGAGAGTTTAGGACACGCCTGATCTCTCTCTCTCTCTCTCTCTCTCTCCCTGCCTCCCTCCCTCCCTCTCCCTCTCTCTCTCTCTCTCTCTCTCTCTCTCTCCCTCCCTCCCCCTCTCTCTCTCTCATTTTTTCCAGAAAGCAAACTAATAGGGCTGCACATTCTCTAGCTAAAATCTCTTGTGAGCCTAAACTGCTATGGTGAGTTTGCATCTCCTTCTACCTGTGTTGGACATCTTAACATGTTATACATATTTCATCTAATTACAATGGTTTAAGTTTTCCAAAAGAACATATATATTTTCATTGAATTCCAACCACTTGTATACCATCAAATGGCCCATGAACATTGTTATTGTTATATAATACAAAGGAGTAGCCACATACTTATCTTCTTTGTGGGGCTGCCAAATAATCTAAATTTTACACACTGTACATCTCTGCATTGAATTTTCTCATTACATTATGCATTGCCACTTCAGTTTCTCAAGCGTCAACTCTTTTTTCCTTAAAGTTATCCTCATTTCTTGAAATCAGCCATCTCTGGTCTTGGTTTCATATTACATCAAACAGACAGAGACGGCCATTTGTTCGTATCAAATTCTGGTGAGACCCTTTTGTTTTCTTGGCCTATACACGAATAGTGGTATGTAAAGACTGATGACATGCATTTATAAATTTTCAGGGACAGTTTTTTACTGTTGAGGTTTTCATTTAAATGGAGGGGTTGGGAGGAAAGTGGAAAATTTCGAGATCACTAGTAGTTATTATATGGAGCTTTGGTTTAGCTGCAGTGCTTGTTTCAGCAGAAAGAGGCTTAAGAAAACCGGGTTCAAATTTGATCCAAAATGCAGCTGATGAATCCGAAACTAATTATCTTCTCAAAGTTGCCAATTTCTTGTGGCTATCTGATGAATCCGGTTACCAGCATATTTGGCCGGTATGATTTATAGTTGTCGTTTTCTGACTCTTTATTCTACGTTGCTTGTTTAGTTGGAGTACTCATTGGTATACTGCTAAGAGTCCTAACTGATGTGAATCAGACTTATCATCTTATGCATTATTCAAATGATAAGTGATAACATACAAGTTTAACAAAATAAAGAAAATTACAACTAGTACTGCAATAAGGCTAATTTATGCCAGAATTTATTATTCGACAAACAGATGAAGTAAGCTAACTTGGACTTCTGAGTTGGCTGCCAAAAGACCCTTAGGTGTACAGATGACATTTTGGGTATGTTGATGTCGATTGAAATGAGTTTTGTTCAATGAAGTAGTCTTATCATATTTGATTCATACATTTTAAGTTATAGATGTACATTTGCCTAAAAAAGGAACTGTGTATTGTCCATGCATGTAAATTGGAAGATGAAGGTACTGATGCTTCAACTTCCCTTGTTTGCTGCCTGTCTATGTTCGCGAAAATTTTATTGTTTTATGTTGTTTGACATTCTAAACTGCTGGTGTCGATTAAAGATCTTTTATAATGTGAACAATCTCGGATGGGTTATTTCTAGGAAATGCAATTCAATTGGCAAATTGTTGCGGCTTCCATTATTGGATTTCTTGGAGCAGCTTTTGGTAGTGTAGGCGGTGTTGGTGGTGGCGGCATATTTATTCCCATGCTTACCTTAATTATTGGATTTGATCCAAAATCAGCAACTGCAATTTCAAAGTGTAAGCCAGTGATATCCCGAAAGAACTTAAATCTGTTTCTTTTCTGGCAGATATGTGGCCTTGAATCTCAACTTTGTTGGCATTATCGTATAGTAACCTAGACGACTGAAAAAGAATTTTCATGCAATTGTATTGTATCTAGAAGTAAAACGGCACATTCACGAGCTCAAATTTATAAATGGAACTATTTATAACTTTTTAGATATTCATCAAGGTTCAAGCATCTAAAATCCTAGTACTGGAAACAACCTGTCGACTATATTGTTTGCTAGATTGCAGAGCAGGGCTAGCTTCCAGATGCATTACTTTGAGTTTTGAAAATTGGACAGTTAGTATTTATGATTTTAGGGGCAGTAATTAGTATTGATCAGCTTGCTTAGATAAAGCTTTCTGAACAAATTTAGCGCTAGCTATCAATTAGTTGATGACTGTTGAGTTTTATGCACATTACTTAAAGTCATGAAAACTTCAGAACTTGCTAGCTTGGTAAAGAATTGCATTTAATTTTTTTTAGGTATGATCATGGGTGCAGCAGTCTCGACTGTTTATTATAACCTAAAGCTACGTCATCCTACAATAGATATGCCAATCATTGACTATGACTTGGTATTGCTCATCAACCCTATGCAGATGCTCGGTATTAGCATTGGAGTTTCTTTAAATGTGATTTTCGCTGATTGGATGGTTACAGTTCTGCTGATTGTAATCTTATTGGGTAATGCGCTGATGGTATGTTGTACTAGAAATTTGATGCCGTTTATATTCATCCTCTAAGTCCGTTCAACTGGTGGTTTGCAGTTATATCAACAAAGGCATTTTTTAGAGGTGTTGAAACTTGGAAAGGAGAAACCCCTTTAAGGAAGGTTGCAATGATAAAAACAGATTTGCTATTCTATTTTGTTGGAGCATGACATCTTACGTATTGCCTTTTTTTTCTCGTTTTAGGAGGCTGCAAAGCGTCAGGAGGACAATGGTCAGTTGCTCTGCAGTTCATTAGGATACTTGTGACTTATATTGGTAACAGAAACTCTGTTCTCCAGATTCAGATTTAACCTCTTTAGGTATTTCCAGAAAATGGAGGTGATGGAGCCGACTATAAGCTTCTTCCTGGCGGACCTGACAAGAAGACTGAAAATGGGACAAAGAGCTCACTTAAAGAAGAAGTAACTGATATCTGCGAAGCAATTTTCCTTTCTTAGAGGCTCTCTATCTGATTAGTATTACTATATCAGGTACCTGTTCTTGAGAATGTGTGCTGGAAGGAGTTTGGGCTTCTTTGTTTTGTTTGGTTAGCATTTCTTGTAGTGCAGATCACCAAGGTTTGTTTTCTCCATTTGTCGAGACCTAAGTTCTTACCATCAGTCCGGAAATGATTTATTTATAGAATCACTGATTTTTCATGTTTTGCAAACAGAATCAAACAGCTAATTGTTCGACAGCATACTGGGTGCTAAATTTCCTGCAGGTAAGTTTTATAGTCAGCGTTCATGATTTTTCCATCCACAAACTTTCCTCTTACAGTACGACAACTCTCATTATTGATAGTTACATTGAATAAGATTTGTTCTTGGTCTTAAGTTCAAATTTCCCCCACGCGAGGATTAAAATCTTCAAGTAATTCTACTTTTTCATTGTCATGTAGGTTCCAGTTTCTGTTGGGGTTTCTCTGTATGAAGCAGTTAGGCTTTATACTGGACGAAGGGTAATTGCATCCAACGGACAGTCTGGGACCAATGTCCGAGTTGGCCAGATGTTCGTTTATTGTTTATTTGGCGTAGTGGCTGGTGTGGTTGGGGGGCTACTTGGTCTTGGCGGAGGATTTATAATGGGGCCAGTATTTTTGGAGTTAGGAATCCCTCCACAGGCGAGTTTATACTCATTTACTACACTCTTAAAAAAAACGAAGAAAGTTTATAAGCAATTTAATAGCATATGCAAGAATCTTTGTATGAAATTTCAAGTACTCAGAGTTTTAAATATGATGTTATCTGCAGGTCTCCAGTGCTAGTGCTACTTTTGGAATGATGTTCTCCTCGTCTATGTCCGTTGTAGAATACTACCTTCTAAACCGTTTTCCTGTTCCATATGGTAAGTACATATTTGTAATAACCTTTTTCCAAGTTGAGTCAAAAACATGGTAACAAGCTAGTGAGGATGTGTTACTAGTGAAAGTTCAAATTATAAGTTGAGAAGTATAAGAGGGAGCGCTGTTATTCCAACTTCAAAATGCTGTTAATTCTGTTTCTGTCTGTATGTTCCAGCTCTCTACTTGGTCCTTGTGGCAACTATTGCTGCTTTTATCGGACAAGATGTCGTGAGAAGGGTAGTCAGCATACTCGGAAGGGCCTCCATAATTATCTTCATTCTGTCAGCTACTATTTTTGTTAGTGCAATCTCATTAGGTGAGGTTTTCAACAGCTCATATTTGTACAGATGATTTGAACTTGTATAGTAAACTTCTTGCAGCATGCTAAACTAGAGATCTCGATACATTTATCAAATGTACTTTTTATTGTTTGACAGGTGGATTTGGAATAGTGAACATGATTGGGAAAATTGAGAGGCATGAGTACATGGGTTTTGAGAATCTCTGCAGGTACGGTGCTTGAAGTGCCTCTCCGCATTTCTGAATTGAATCGTCGAGGTGCATAAACTGGCTCAAGATCTGCAGTCAGACTTGTGGGATGAATGATGACCATTATTACCATTAGTCCATTACTCCCATTGTTACACATATTGTATGATACAACTGCTATTTGTCAAATCATTAGTACTAAGAAACTTGACGTCTTAATAATTTATATATGATGTAATTTTGTTGTCAAAATGATCGTAGTTAAATGGTTTTAGAGCAACTACAACTTTGATGGGTGAAACTCCCTTCTTTTGCTCAGCATGTTTGTATACTAGTTGTTGATCTTTTAGCATCCCAGATAACTGGACATCAGAAACTGAATACTCGAGTCCGAGACGTGTGTTAAATGGAGTGATTTCAAGGCCTCACTTGCATCTGGGGCATGAGCAACCATTGATACAAGGGTAGGATTAACATTACCTCTCCAAAACAGGAGCAGACTCATGAAACATTGCACTTTTCGGCATAGTAGTTTCGGGTACACATTGAACTAGGGAATTACTGATATAGTTGTGAAAAATAGACTCATTTTACATTTTATGAAAATAGAAAAATGAAGACAAGTTGTATTGTGTTTTGGCGCCAAAAGCGGTTATGATTCTGTTATGAAGTAGTGGTTAGCAGAGTTGTATAAAACTGTGAAAGAAGATTGTGTTGAACAAGAATATACATATTTTCACATTCTCAATTCTCTTTCTCTCTCGATATCTCTATCTCTCTCAATCTCTCCTTCTCTGTTAATCTCTATAAACAGGCTGAATATATGCATACTGCATCAATGGTATCAGAGCATTCGATCCACCATTAGCAAATCTGGCGCCTCAAACGCGTAATTCGTCTTCAGTCGGTATGGACGAACAGATCAAAGATCAATTTCGCTCCATTAACGATCATTTTGCTTCGATTGACCATAGAATTTCTGAGAATGAATCGAAGTTTGATGGAAAATTAGAGGAAATCTTGAGGATGATGAGGAATCTTAAGGAATTAGGCACTGGTCCAAGCACAAATCGGACTGAATCATCTTCCAACTCTCAGGGAGGTAACATCAAAACTCTTAGTTTTACACCTAAAGTTGAATTTCCATGATTTGATGAATCTGGAGCCAAGAGTTGGGTTAAGAAATGTGCAAAATATTTTTCATTGTGTAAGATTCCAGAAGATCAGCGAGTCGATTTAGCAAGTTTGTATATGTTTGATAAAGCTGAAATTTGGGTTTTCAATTACTTATATGTTAGGAAACAAGTCGATTGGGGGGAATTTGTGATTGACTTGAGTGCAAGATTCAGAGATGAAGTTGGTCATGATGTAGTAGAGCAATTTAATAAGCTGCAACAATTTACTTCTCTTGAAGCCTATATTGATGATTTTGAGAATTTACGTTCATTACTGCTTCAAAGTAATCACACTCTTCCTGAATCATATGTTCTTGAGAGTTTTGTTGAAGGGTTAAAGGGCACTGTGAAGCCTTTTGTGAGAGCTTTTAAACCTACTTTTGTGGCTGATGCAATTTTGTATGCAAGATTGCAGGAAGAATCTCTGAATAATGCTCAGAAATTATCTAAACCTAATAATTCTTCTTTGAATTCTAAACCACTTTTTTCAACTGTCAACAAAACACCTATTCTTCCTACACCACAGCTAAAGCCAGTTTCACAGGGGTTTAGTAAGGAAAACCAGAAGCCATTTAAGTTCATTCCAGCTGAGGTAAGGGCTGAGAAAATGGCCAAAGGACTTTGTTACTACTGTGATAAGAAGTATGAAAGGGGGCACAAGTGCCAATTTAAGGAGGCTCAACTTTTTGCTGTAGAAATACCTTGTGAAGAAGAAGAAAATTCCATAGAAGAAGAAGAATTGGATGAGACAAGACAAGAAGAGGCCCATAATAAACCCTCTATATCTGTTAATGCATTAATGGGGAGTCACACTTTTAATACCATGAGAGTGCAAGGTTGGGTACAGGGTAAACCTTTACACATCTTGGTTGATTCTGGCAGTACTCACAATTTTTTAGATATAGGGACTGCACACAAATTGGGATGTAAGAAAGAAGGTATAAGATTACAAGCTGTTACTGTGGCAGATGGGAATCACATCCCTTGTCAACATGTTGTTAAGAATTTTTGTTGGAAGCTTGGAGGGAGTAATTTCACTACAGACACACTGTCGATTGAATTAGGCAGCTGTGACATGGTCTTAGGGATACAGTGGCTGAGTACCCTAGGCAATATCAACTGGGATTTCAAGAAATTAGTTATGGAATTGGTATTTGATGATAAAGTAGTGAAACTGAAGGGTATTGCTTCTCAAAAGTTAAAGGTTCTTAAAGGACAACCATCACTAAAAATGTTGCAGAATAACACTCAGTTATGCTTACTACAATTAAGGCAAGTGGATGAGTTTCAGTTGTAAGGCCAAACACAGCTAGCTAGAAAAAGAGTTGTGGCAGTTAGAAGGATCTCAAGATACTATAATAGCTGATGATGTATCTTCAAAAATTCATGCTCAACTAGAAGAACTTAAGGAGCAATATAGAGATATTTTCAAAGAGCCTGAACAGTTACCACTAGCCAGAGGATTGTTTGATCACAGAATACCTTTAGAGGTGGGTGCAAATCCTGTCAACATTAGGCCTTACAGGTAACCTTTAAAGCAAAGAGACTTTATAGAGAATATTATTGAAGAAATATTGTAGAAGGGTATAATTCAGCAGAGTGCTTCTCCTTTTGCTTCTCCTGTGGTATTAGTAGGAAAAAAGGATGGAAGTTGGAGGTTGTGTGTGGACTATAGGGAGCTGAATAAGAAAACAGTGAAAGACAAATTTCCTATACCAGTAGTAGATGAGTTAATTGATGAACTCTCAGGGTCTAAGGTCTTCAGCAAAATAGACCTAAGGGCTGGATACCATCAGCTCAGAATGCATACTGAGGATGTGTTTAAAACAACATTCAAAACTCACAGTGGTCACTATGAGTTTCTTGTAATGCCTTTTGGGCTTACAAATGCTCCAACATCTTTTCAGGGATGGATGAATGCAATCTTTAAGTGCTTTTTGAGAAAAAATGTGCTGGTATTTTTTGATGACATTCTCATCTACAACAAGTCTTTAGAGGAACATTGATGTCATTTGAAAGCAGTCTTTGATCTTATGAGACACCATTCATTATTTGCTAAAGAAAGCAAGTGTTGTTTTGTTATGGACAAGGTGGAGTATTTAGGCCATTTTATCTCAGGAAAGGGAGTAGAGACTGATACTAGGAAAATAAATTCAATTGTCAACTGGCCAGTTCCTGCTTCTGTTAAGGAACTGAGAAGTTTCCTTGGTATCACAGGCTATTATAGGAAATTCATAAAGAATTATGCAGTCATCAGCAAGGCACTGACTGACCAATTAAAGAAGGGATGTTTTGCCTGGAATGATCAAGCACAAAATGCATTTCAAACATTGAAGATTGCCTTAAGCACTGCGCCTGTTCTTACTTTGCCAGATTTTAACAAAGTTTTTGTAGTAGAGACTGATGCTTCAAAAACAGGTATTGGTGTTGTTTTAATGCAAGATCATCATCCACTAGCTTTTATAAGCAAGTCTTTGGGGCCAAAAGGGCAAAAATTATTTGTGTATGAAAAAGAACTATTAGCAGTGGTATATGCAGTCCTGAAGTGGGAACAATATCTGATGGGAGGCCATTTTATTATCAAGACAGACCAGAAAAGTCTGAAATGGTTATTACAACAAAGAATTTCAACACCATTTCAAGTATTTTGGTTATCAAAATTGATGGGGTTTGATTATGAAATTCAGTACAAAGGAGGAAGTGAGAATGTGGCAGCTGATGCTTTATCTAGAGTTCAAGGTTCTGAGGTACTTTTGCTTGCCATCTCAGTAGTTGATTCTGATTTAGTTAAATTGCTTATTCAAAGCTATAACCATGATTCACATCTGTTGGAAATTAAGGAGAAACTAGAGCAGGGTCAACAGGTGGATACATTTCTCTTACATAATGGTCTCATAAAAAAATCTGGGAAAATTGTAGTAGGGTCTGATACACTTTTGAGAGATAAGATAATATTGTGGCAACATGCTTCTCCTGAAGGAGGACATTCTGGTAGGGATCATACCATAAAGAGGGTGAAAGCTCTCTTCTACTGGCCAGGAATGTCTAGAGATATAAGACAGAAAGTGAGATTGTGTCAAATCTGTCAAGCTACTAAATATGATGCTAGTCCATATCCAGGTTACATACAGCCTTTACCAATCCCTCAAGAGGTCTGGATTGATATCTCTATGGATTTTATCACAGGCTTGCCAAAATCACAGGGCAAAGAGGTAATATTTGTAGTAGTAGACAGGCTCAGTAAAAGTGCTCACTTTATGTCTTTAAGTCACCCTTTTACAGCTGTTCAAGTAGCACAATGCTATCTTGACAATGTGTTTAAGCTACATGGCTGGCCAAGATCAATTGTGAGTGATAGAGACTCAGTATTTGTGAGTCAGTTTTGGAAATCATTGTTTGCTTTACATGGAACTGAATTGTTACTTTCTTCAGCATACCATCCTCAAACTGATGGCCAGACAGAGGTGGTTAATAGATGCTTAGAATCTTACTTAAGATGCATGTGTGGGGAATGCCCAAAGGACTGGTCCTTGTGGTTGCCTTTAGCTAAATGGTGGTTCAACACTCATTTTACTAATTCAATTGGAAAAACTCCTTATGAAGTAGTTTATAATCAACCACCACCCTTGCATCTTCCTTATCTACCAGGAGAATGTGCAGTAGATGCTGTGGATAGGAGTTTGCAACAAAGGGTGGATATGATTTCAACTCTTAAGCTTAATCTGCTTAAAGCTCAAAACAGGATGAAACAGCAAGCAGATAAGAGGAGGTCTGAAAGGAGGTTTGATATTGGGGACTGGGCATGGTTAAAATTACAACCATATAGACAAGGTTCTGTCCAGATGAGAAAAAAATCAGAAATTGGCTTTCAAATATTATAGACCATTTCAAGTAATTGCTGTTGTGGGGAAAGTTGCTTACAAAATTCAACTGCCACCCTCCTCTAAAATCCACAATGTCTTTCATGTATCAGAGTTGAAAGCTTATAAAGGTCCCATTCCAAGCACTGCCAATGTTCCAGCATGGTTTAATGAAGACAACAAAGCTGTACAACCACTTGCTGTGTTGGACAAGAGAATTGTCAAGGTTCAAAATGCAGCTCAAGTCCAGTATCTTGTTCAATGGGAGGGATTTAATGCTCATGAGGCAACCTGGGAAGTTGCAGAAACCTTTGTACAGAAGCACCCTGATTTTAAGGTGTTTCCATGAGACTTGAGGACAAGTCTCTTTTCAAATGGGGAAGATATGATATAGTTGTGAAAAATAGACTCATTTTACATTTTATGAAAATAGAAAAATGAAGACAAGTTGTATTGTGTTTTGGCGCCAAAAGCGGTTATGATTCTGTTATGAAGTAGTGGTTAGCAGAGTTGTATAAAACTGTGAAAGAAGATTGTGTTGAACAAGAATATACATATTTTCACATTCTCAATTCTCTTTCTCTCTCAATATCTCTATCTCTCTCAATCTCTCCTTCTCTGTTAATCTCTATAAACAGGCTGAATATATGCATACTGCATCAATTACACTTTGCACATAATGCTACAACTAACATGATAACAAATTTGCAGTCATATCTAATGAAAGGAAGCAATGCAGAAGATAAAGTTGCTTAGTGTTTGAAACATCTTGATCCCTCGTGATCGACCTTAGGAAGAAAGAACATAATGAATAGAAGAGATAGTATAATCAAGTTGAGAACCAAATATTTATAGAATGTTTGATTACTACACGGAATGTTTATTAAATAACATAAACCTCTAAATATATCATATTTTGCTAAACTAACTTGAATCCGGTGCGATGTACGGGTTCGCCGTTAATATTAATTTTTTTATCCCGTCATATTGTAATTTTAAAATATTTATATAATTTTATAATAATTATAAATTTATAATTAAAATTATAGGATAACATGTGATTGTATTTTAGTAAAATAAGTAGCCTATGTCCCGTAGTTTAACAATTTAGTATTTTAGCGAATATATAACACTATTTATTTATTTTTTAATAATAGGATAAATTGTGGTCGTAGTCTAGTATGATAAGTAGACTATGTCTAGTAGTTTAACAATTTAGTAGTTTAACGGATATATAACACTATTTATTTATTATTTTAATAACCAAAATTAGGGAATAACCGTTGAACCAAATTATACCTCATTATGGTTATTATAGATTAGTATAGATTTATTTTTTTAATTTTTAGCTTATGAAAAGTATGTACAAATGCAACACCCCCGACTTAAAAATAAATATTAGATGGAATGAATGTAATAAATATTCTAATTATGTGTTACTTGACATATGTGTTCGATGTTTACATGCGAAAAAATTTGTGAATTCTAATTTTTACATATCTAAAATGAAGTATAGATAATTTTGATATTTTTTAGCAATTTATATGTCATTATATGATTTTATAAACAATTTATAGATTTAATTACTTATTTTTTAAATTAGATATTATTATTTTGAATAATTGGGAATCTTCCAACTTCAACGGTTTTTACGTTTTCACCACCCAGAAGTTTCGGAAAAACTCATTTCTATCTTAATTTGATTATTTCGAGCATTTTCTGTGTTTTAACTTTTTCAATCCGGAGTACGGTTTTACCCATACGGTTCCCGGTATAAATTTTACGATATTATTTTCGTTTCGGAAAACCGATACACCGGATATTTTTGATATACCAAATATTTTGATTAAACTCTTATCTTATCTTTTCGTAATATGTGCAATCTTATCTTATCTTTTCGTAGTACGTGCAATCCTATCTTATCTTTTCGTAGTACGTGCAATTTGATCTTATCTTTTCGTAGTACGTGTAATCCCATCTGATCTTTTCGTAGTACGTGCAATTCCATCTTATCTTTCCGTAACTATAAATAGCCCTTACAGTACTTTGTTCAGAAAACATAAACAAACAGTAAAATCTTATAATTACCCCGAGAAAATACATGTACTCATAGTGTTCTTCATAATCAAATAAGGATTCGAAGACGTTATCGAACTCCGATTTTAGCGTGCAAGTAGTCGAATCGAAGCTCGTAACAAGTAGGAAATCGAAGTTAAGCTCTAAGCTAGTACTTTGAGGTAATCGTAAAGAATATTGAACAAAAGTTGTTGCGGTTAAAATATGAAAGTCTTGGATACAAGGTAAGTAAAGTACTCAACTACAACACAAGAATAATTGAATTATATGAACGTGTTGGATATTATGTGTCATTAAGATATGTGATAATTTTTATTGATATTGAGTTAGCATGTGTTGCTAAATATATGAATTGAATAAGTTACAATTAAAGATATAAGCTGATGTTGGATTGTGCCATTGTTTCGAGAAGATGAGTTATAAAAAGCCTTGTGTAGGCTCAAGCCTTTTGTAGGCTCATAATGATAGCCTTGTATGGGCAGGGCAGGTTCGATTATCGAATATGAATTGAAATTGTCTCCTCCATTTTGTTAAGATCTATGTGATATGAGATTTAAGTGATAAGATACCACAGAGCAAGGCCGCCTTAGGTCTTGAGCTCGACGGGGCAATGATGGAATAAGGTATGCAATGAGCCACTCTGTTGGTTCGGGCGCCAGAAGAGGTTTTCCATGGGATATTGTGCCCATTTGGGAAATCTTAAAATAAGCAACTTATGACTTAAATCAACTAAGTGACCGATAAGTAATAAGTTGATAAATGCTTATAAGTTAAACAAGTGTTTGGATAATTTAACTTATAAGTCAGATTTTTTTATTTAAATAAATTAAAATTAATAATTTTTAAATATAATTATTTTAATTCTTATATTTTAAGTTATATTAACATTAAAAAATATATATTTTAAAACTATAATTGATAAAAAATGAAAAAATCAAAAATAAGTTGAGGAAAAGTACGTCGTTACTAACATTCAACTTATCAGCTTATAAGTTATAAATTTAACTTATAAGTTGGGTCGACAAACACTCATCAATAAGTTGTTGTGGGCTTATAAGCTAATAAGTTGGGTTATAAGATTTTCCAAACGGTCTCATTGCATGATGTGATAAGCAAGTCCTACAAGTAATGTCTAATCGAACAGTGTGCACTAGAGAAATATCTTTGAGACAGATAAAAAATAAAGATAAAAGGAAATGCATTCAAGTACATGTTGAGTTGCATATGTGTATTATTTAATTTCTGCACTTTACTTACTGAGCGATGTAGCTCATAGTTTCCTTGTGTTGCAGGTAAGAATAAAAATATATAAGCAGTAGAAGTGGACCGAGCTAAAGCAGAACCTGACCTAGATGATGTACGCATGGATAACCTGACATATGGAATGACCCAACTATATATTTTGTAACATATTATCTAGTAAAGTTGTGTTACTAAGTTATATATGATATGGTTTGTGTTAAGTAATGCAAGCAAACATTTCATGCGTGAAATCGTATTTGAATGCCTGAAGAAGTTAAAATATGTATGAAGGTGCAATATTATAATAATGCCCTTTTATTAGAAATTTGGGGTTCGGTCGTTACAAGTTTGGCTTCAGAGCTTCGGTTTAAAGCGGTTCTGTAGACCATCCATATGTACACATCAAGGGAAGGAAGGCTTCATTCGGTAGTAAGTGTTTATATATATACATTATTATATGTTTTTTTTGTTTGCCTATTTGTTGACCCACTATGTGGCACCGGTAAATAATTAAATTATATGAATTTAATTTTGAGTAGAGATAGATGTAGGGTTGTCAAACGGATAATTCGAATATGGATCTACCTATATCCGGATCCGAATCCGAAAATCCATATCCATATCTGTATCCGAATCCGGAGATATTTAAAGAATTATATCTGAATCCGGATCCGACGAATACTATCTGGATACGGATAATATCCGGATCCAAATTCGATTTTTTAACCAGAATTTTTTATTTTATATTAAAAATTAAAAAATAAAAAAAATATATAAAAATATAATAAAAAATAAAAATTCATTTTTAAAACTTAAAATAAGAGATAAAGTGATTTAATCATATTTTAATTTTTCAAAAAATTAATTTTTATGTATCTTTTCAATATAATCGTTATCTTGAAATTGTTGAACTCAAATGATTTTTTTCTCTATGTCTATAAAATTTTACAAACATAATATATTCGTTTATATATATATATGTATATATACACATAAACACACTACAAATTTAATATAATATATTTTTAAATTATTTAAATATTTAAATATAAAATATATTTATTCGGATACGGATATTATCAGATACGAATATGCCTATATCCGTATCCGTATCCGCAATCATCAGATTCGAATACGGATAATATCCATTTTATTTCGGATACAGATAATATCCGCTTTATTTTGAATACGAATGCAGATTTTTTGGACGAATATCGGATTTTTCGATTTTTTTTTACAGCCCTAGATAGATGGCTGAAGGACAGAAATCTAGGGCCAATGATAGTCCCACCCGAGAGAGAGATGTTAGGGAATTAGCTGAGCTACACGAAATTATTCGTAGGCAAGGTGAACAGATAGAGAAGTTAGTTCAAGAATTATGACAAAGTCGTAATGTTGAAGATATTCCACCCCCTCTGCCACCTCCACACCATCATATGGAACCTTTATATGAGAGATTTAGAAAGCAACATCCACCTATTTTTTAGGGTAGCAATGATCCGCTAGAGGCACTAGACTAGAAGAGTTCTCTTGAAGATATCTTTGAGTTTATGCAATAGAAGGATAGGGAGAAAGTGTCTTGTGGTACATACATTAAAGAAAGATGCTAAGATATGGTGGGATGTTTTAAGCTTACACGCTATGTTACTCAGATGACTTGGGCAGAATTTGAGGCTCTCTTTAATGAGAAGTTTTACAGTGAAGCTATGCTTAGTGCTAAAGTAAACGAGTTTAGTCGAATGTACCAGGGAAGTCTGTCAATTGCTGAGTATGCTCGAAAGTTTGATCGATTAGCTAAATTTGCGCCGGATTTGGTTGCCACTAAGGCTAGTGGGGTAAATCGGTTTATTGAGGGATTACAACCAGAGTTAGCTAGAAGAATGTTACAAGATGGTTGTGTTGGATATAACATAGTAGTAGAAAATAAGCCTGAAGAGGTATCGATAGTTAAAGAATTTTTAGAAGTGTTTCCAGAAGAGTTACTAGGATTACCTTCTGATAGAGAAATACAATTTGAAATAGATTTAATACCTGGTACGACTCCAATATCCAAAGCACCCTATAGGATGGCCCCCGTAAAATTGAGAGAATTAAAAAGTCAATTACACGAGCTACTAGAAAAGAAATTTGTTAGACCTAGTTTCTCGCCATGGGGAGCCCCAGTGTTGTTCGTGAAGAAGAAAGATGGAACCATGAGGATGTGCAATGATTATAGGGAGTTAAATAAGGTTACTATAAATAATAAATATCTCCTTTCAAGAATTGATGACCTTTTTGATCAATTACAAGGATCCGAAGTATTTTTAAAGATTGATTTGAGGTCTGGGTATCACCAATTGAAGATAGAGAAGAAGATATACCCAAAACCACTTTTCGAACGAGGTATGGACATTACGAGTTCTTAGTGATGGCATTTCGTTTAACAAATGATCCAGTGGCGTTTATGGATCTTATGAACAAAGTATTTAAAGATTACCTTGATAAGTTTGTGATAGTATACATAGATGATATTTTAGTGTATTCTCGATCTAAGGAAGAACATAATGAGCATTTGAGAATGAACTTACAAAGGCTAAAGGAAGAGAAATTATATGCCAAGTTCAAGAAATGTGAGTTTTGGTTGGAGAAGTAGCATTCCCAGGGCATATAGTATCACGATAGGGTATTTCAGTGGATCCCGCAAAAGTTGAAGCAGTAAGCAACTGGAATAGACCATCGAATGCGTCAGAAGTGAGAAGTTTTCTTGGATTGGCAGGATATTACAGAAGATTTGTTAAAGGTTTTTCTAAGATTGCTACCCCATTAACACAGTTGACGAGAAGGAGTCATAAGTTTGAGTGGACAAATGTTTGTGAAAGGAGTTTTCAAGAATTGAAGGATCGACTAGTTTCTGCTCCAATCCTTACTATCCCATCAGGATGAGGAGGATTTGTGATTTATAGTGATGCTTCTAAGTATGGTCTGGGATGCGTACTAATGCAAAATGGTAAGGTTATCGCTTATGCTTCTAGGAAACTAAAAGATTATGAAAAAAGATATCCTACACATGACTTGGAGTTGGCAACAGTTGTATTTGCTCTTAAGATTTGGAGGCATTATTTGTATGAAGAGAAATATGGAATATACACGGACCATAAGAGTTTGAAATATTTCTTTACCCAAAAAGAGTTGAATATGAGACAGAGACGATGGTTGGAATTAATCAAGGATTATAATTGTGAGATTATGTATCATCCAGGCAAGGCGAATGTGGTTGCTGATGCGCTTAGTAGAAAGGTTCCTGGTAACCTATCAGTTTTAAGAACGTTGTCCAACCTCTTCAAGAAGAAATTAGTAGATTAGAAATAGAGTTGATTGCCAATAGATTAGATAAAATGAGTATTGAGTCAACACTTCTTGAAAGAATTAGGCAAGGTCAATTTGAAGACACTGAGTTGAATAAACGTAAAGGTGATGTGGAAAGCGGAAAGGCCACGGACTTCAAGATATCTGCGAATGGAAGTTTGAAGTTTAAGGATAGAATATGTGTTCCTGATAATGAAGAGATAAAGAAATAAATCCTTACAGAAGCTTATAACACTCCATATTCATTACATCCAGGAACAACTAAGATGTATAAAGATTTAAAAATGCATTAATGGTGGCCGGGGATAAAGAAAGATGTGGTAGAATTCATTGCGAATTGTCTAACATGTCAACAAGTTAAGGCTGAACATCAATGGCCAGCTGGATTACTACAACCGATACAGATCCCAGAATGGAAATGAGAAGAGATCGCCTTGGATATTGTAGTTGGACTATCAAAGACTTCTAAATAACATGACCATTTGGGTTATTGTTGATAGCTTTTCAAAATCGGCACACTTTCTTCCAGTATGCATAACATATAGCATGGATCAGTTGGCTGAATTGTATGTCCACGAGATACTTAGATTGCATGGGATACCACTATTGATAATTTCTGATAGGGATACTCGACTTACTTTTAAGTTTTGGAAAAGTTTGCACAGAGCCATGGGTACTCGATTAAAGTTTAGTACTGCTTTTCATCCACAATCAGACGCTCATAGTGAAAGGATGATTCAAACGTTAGAAAATATGCTTAGGGTCGTATAATAATAGTTTCCAAGTGTCAATTGGTGCAACTCCATATGAAATTCTTTATGGAAGAAAGTGTCAATCTCCTATCCACTGGGATGAAATGGGGGAGAGTAATTATCTAGGCCCGGAACTTATAAGAGATACAACAGAGGCGGGGAAAAGAATTAAAGAGCGAATGTTAGCCACACAGAGCTGGCAAAAGAGCTATGCGGATCCAAAATGAAGAGACGCTGAGTTCTCAATTGGTGATAAGGTTTTTCTTAAAATAGCACCAGTAAAGGGTATAATAAGATTTGGGAAGAAGGGAAAGTTAAGCCCAAGGTTTGTTGGTCCCTTTGAGATACTCGAAAAAGTTGGGAAAGTGGCCTATAAATTAGCCTTGCCTCCATCATTAGAAAAGGTTAATTATGAGTTCCACGTCTAATTATTAAGAAAATATGTTGCTGACCCATCTCATGTGCTTAACTATGAACCATTGGAATTAAGTCCAGACCTGACTTACACGGAAAAGCCCATACAAATTCTTGATAGAAAAGAAAAAGAGCTTAAAAATAAGAAAATTTCACTTGTAAGAGTTCTGTGAAGGAAATCTAAAATAGAAGAAAGTACATGGGAGCGAGAGCATGAAATGAGGTCCAAATACCCAGATTTATTTCTATAGCAAATTTCGAGGACGAAATTATTTTAAGGGGGGAAGAATGTAACACTTCCGACTTTAAAATAAATATTAGATGGAATGAATGGAATAAATATTCTAATTACGTGTTACTTGACATCTGTGTTCGATGTTTATATGCAATTAAATTTGTGAATTTTAATTTTTACATATCTTAAATAAAGTATAAATAATTTTGATATTTTTCTAGAAATTTATATGTCATTATATGATTTTATAAACGATTTATAGATTTAATTACTTATTTTTCAAATTAAATATTAATTATTTTGAATAATCGGGAATCGTCCAAATTCATCATTTTTTACGTTTTCACCACCCAGAAGTTTCGGGAAAACACAATTTTCTCTAAATTTGATTATTTCGAGCATTTTCTATGTTTTGACTTTTTCAATCCGAAGTACGATTTTACCCATACGGTTCCCGGTATAAATTTTACGATATTATTTTCGTTTCGGCAAACCGATACACCAGATATTTTTGATATGCAAGATATTTTGATTAAAATCATATCTTATCTTTTTGTAATACGTGCAATCATATCTTATCTTATCTTTTCGTAGTACGTGCAATTCTATCTTATCTTTTCGTAATACGTGCAATCCAATCTTATCTTTTCATAGTACGTGCAATCCTATCTTATCTTTCCGTAACTATAAATAGCCCTTACAGTACTTTGTTCAGAAAACATAAACAAACAGTAAAATCTTATAATTACCCGGAGAAAATACGTGTATTCATAGTGTTCATCATAATCAAACGAGGATTCGAAGGCATTACCGAACTCCGATTTTAGTGTGCAAGTAGTCGAATCGAAGCTCATAACAAGTAGGAAATGATAGTTCAGCTCTAAGCTGGTACTTTGAGGTAATCGTAAAGAATATTGAACAGAAGTTGTTGCGGTTAAAATCTGAAAGTCTTGAATACAAGGTAAGTAAAGTACTCAACTGCAACACACGAATAATTGAATTATATGAACGTGTTTTGAATATCTATATGCTCTACTTGGTGATAGTTGATATGATTTGCGTTGTTGTGATTATATAGATGTTACGTTAATTTGGATATCATGTGTCATTAAGATATGCGATAATTTTTATTGATATTGAGTTAGTATGTGTTCATTAATACTCCCTCCGTCCCTCCCAATTGTTACCGTTTTTGGGAGAGTGCCCGACACGCATTTTAAGATGAAGAAAAAAATATAGTTCTTTAACTTTTTTTTAAATTTTTATTTTTCTGAATAAAAGTTTAAACATTCTATTTTATTCAAAAAAAGAAAATCTTTAAAAAAAGTTATAAAACTATACTTTCTATTAATCTTAAAATGCGTGCCGGACACTCTCCTAAAAACAATAACAATTGGGAGGGACGGAGGGAGTATATGTTGAATAAGTTACAATTAAAGATATAAGTTGATGTTAGATTGTGCCATTGTTTCGAGAAGATGAGTTATAATCTTAATTTCTTAATTTATTATATTTATTTATTATTCATATTATCGAATGACCAAGATTAGATAAGAAACACCAAAAAATGAAAATTATTTTAAAAGGGCGCTGTGAATCGCGACTTATTAACTAATATCATTTAGTATCATGTATATGAAATTTGCACTAGTAATTATTCGAAAACACTGTCTTTGAAAAGGTTGAAAAAGCACAAGATGATTTTTGGGCTTGGTCATTTTTTAATCCATTGATAGGTATTATGTATTTTTTTATTCATTTTTAACATTTCAAAGTATAAGTCTTTATTTTGGAATCTAATTTACTTGTTAATAAAGTCTGCACATAAATATTCTCCCATGACATGTGAATGGATCGGTGCTCCGACCTGATCCCATCTCCCATCTGAAACCTTTTTAGCGGATATAGATTAGCCTGTAAAACATTTAATTCGACATGTATCCGATAAGAAAGCCCCGATAATAAATGGAGCATATACGTAGACTGGTCAACGGGTCGAATATGACTAAATCCATACACATATCCCTTTAAATTTGTCGGATCGGATTCAGATCGGATTGTCCTTGAACTTTTGAAATCATAATACATATCCAATTAGGTAAAATTTTGGATAATTGAATCGAAACTTTGAATACTTTTAATTTTTTTTAGAAATAAATGATATTAATTTAACACATGATTTAATTATACACTAAATTTACGCATACGAAGTTATATTATAACCATAAAATCGTCAAAAGCTAATATTCCGGGAGACGAAGTGACTATACTAACGAATCAAGCAGAACACAACTACGATCCACTCTAAGAACTGAAATCTTAATCTAGCAAAACAAGCATGTAACGTCCAGATATGCAAGAATAACTATGTAGGTAAGGGAATCAGCGCTGTGAGTTCTGCTCAAAGTTTGTATACTTACGTACGACTTGATATTTAGCTATAGATTGGGTCCTAGGGTCTTCTCTCGAACTCCCTCGTTGATATTTCATAATGTAAATCTAGTCTAAAGTAAATGGCCATGTAAAAGTTGGAAAGTATGACATATTAACGTGAAATGTGGATGAGCCAATGAAGGGTGCTCGGCTAAAAGTTTTAGAAAAATAAGGTCGGCTAAGTAGTAGCGGGAGTTCCAACAACAGAAAGAGAATCAGAATCTAGTTTATAATCCGCAATGGGCTAACCCTCAACCTGGGAATCACCTGAGCTATAATCACCTCGATCGACTAAGATAGAAGAAAGATGGCTTCTTGCCTTAACCAGTCCTATAAAGACTAGACGTATTGTAGAGTAAGACTGGATATAACTCATTAAGAGTAGCCATGGTATTTTCTAACTAGCAAGGAAAGATCGAATATTGGCTTCCGAAATGAGTTTGCTCGCTCAAAAGAATTGGGGCGGCTTTAATAACAGAGAGAAAGCTTTACAAAGTGGGTAGGTTCCTAGCTCAACAACGGAAGGATAAAAAATAATATACAGTTTCCAAGGCTTCACATAAAAGGTTTAAAAGGTTTTTGAGGTACTTACTAAAATATGTGGGAGATTGGAGAGCGGATACCCCCCATATCCTAAGGAGGGGGGAAGACGTTAAGTTTTCAGTTTGATCGAAGGAATGAGGATAAGGTGCTCGACCAACTAATCAGTATTTGCAAGAACTAAGATTCACTAAAGGTACATTGCTTTTATGGCAAAAAAAAAGGTACATTGCTTTCAAACTACTCGGCTAACTAAGGTCGGAGTGGAAATTAAGACTCTACTTTCAAATTTTCACTGTGAATTGACTTACCCCTGAAATTCTTTCTTTACCTTACATCAAACAGAATATTTTTCAAGACATTTGAGAAGCATCAAGGATTCCTTGTTCTTTAGAAGAGAATCCACTTATCCTCGTGCCAAAGACAGAAAAGTAAACTCTTGCATTCTAAATATGAACAAGGTTAGTACTAGGCTCAACTAAAAGGAAAGAAGGAAGCAGCTTGACTTGAACGACTATTGGGCATCTACTGGACTTGATGCAACTGAAAAGAAAGGTTGCACATAAAAATGGGGAGATGATGTCGAGACATGAATATGGCAAGCCTGAATGGTTGGACAGTAAGACGCTAACTTTCTTACTCGCTTACACAAAGCTACTCTTCTTCAATATATAGAACCTTAATTTACAATCGCTTTCTTGATGAATGAATATGTTAATTTGTGATTGGTTCACTCAATGTATTGTAGCATTACTATGAAGAACTATATGTTCGGTATCAAGTTTTGAAGGCTAATTCTCTTTCCGCAAGAATGATGATTGACGTTATTAAAACCTCAAACAAAGTAAGATTTTAATCAATAATGAGTCTCATCTACATATTTCCCTCTCGATTGCACCATCTTGCAATTGTTTCTCTTACAAACTATAAGTTCTGGATTTCTCGGTTGTTATTTTCATCAGTTAAATTATTGCGTATGATGTATTGTACTCATCCACGATTTCCAGATTTTCTAATTTTCATCTTGATCAATTGAAGAATTATATATTTATTGTACTCACCCATTTAAGTAACTCATCATAATAAGAACGAATAATCTAAGATATTATTTATATTATTTTAAATTTAAGAAAATCAATTTTCAAGGAAAATAAGATGTGTAATGATATAATATTATTATATATAAATAATATATTTTTATTAATTTATTACTTTAGTTTTAAAAAAATGTAACCATTATTAAAATTTAAATTTCAGAGACGAATTTAATACGAGGAAATTAATCCATCAGATTTAGGACCGTACTTCAGACCAATAAATAAGCAGAAACGCCAAATTTGAAACCCTAAATTCAATTTTTGTTTTTTCTTCAATCTTCATCCTCCTTTCTAGAGAGAGAAAGTGAGAGAGGAGAGAGAAAGATGGTTTTTTACTTCAAAGCCCGACCCGAAGTGGGTGATTTTACAATCTTTATGGGTCTTGATAAGCATGAAAATGAAGAGCTTATCAAATATGGCTTCCCTGAAGACATCTGGTCAGTACCCATATCCCCCTTTCTTGTGTTTTCTTGATTTTTTATGTAAAGATTTGATTTTTATTCTTAATTCAAGATTTTATTCATTGTTTTCTTGTTTTCTTGTGTAAAGATTTGATTTTTATTCTTGATTCATGATTGAATTCATTTTTTTCTTGTTATATCATGTAAAGATTTGATTTTTATCTTAAGTTGATGGTTTTATATGTCTTTTTGGTTATTTTTTTTGTTAATTTGTTTGTATTGATTGTCTGTTTGGTTAACTTGTGTATGTTTTTGTATAAAGATTTGATCTTTATTGGTTGAATCGAATTTGGGTCTGAGAATTATATGTATCTTTGGTGTGTCAAATCAGTTCTTAACTTGCTGTAATTTTTCCGGTAGGTTACGGGATCTTTAAGGTGTTTTGAGCGTGCTCTGTTTGTGTGTGGTGTTGAATTGAGCTTTGGTGTTCTTCTTCGGTACATTGTAATTTGTATGTAGAATTTATGGTAATTATTTACGGGTAGCTGATAGGTGTTGGTTCATCTAATAGTGGCATCTAATAGTGGCAAAATACGGTCTAATAGGTGCAAAATAAGGTTTAAAAACTGAAGATGTGATGAAGGGGTAGTTTCTTTCCTTTAAGCAATAGGAAATCTAATTTGAAATGTTGGGCCTTTCTTTTTTAGTTTCTGGTAGTTGTCAAAGATTTAGCGGGCTGGTTCTATTTACTTTAGAAAGTTAATTGTCTGACTGAGCTGAAACAATGATATTATAATAGTTAATATTAACAAATTCGCATTGCAAAATAATCTAGTGAAGAGACATGGTGAGGGCATATAGGACCATATTCTCTTTAAAAATTGGATTTGTACTCATTAATTAAGCACTAGACCTGTTTGCAATATTGCATAAGCTTAGTAGCATTCTCCCAATTTTATTAAGCTTATATATAGGGGTATTAAATGTGTTCTGTTAGGTTATAGTTAATCTAGACGTGCTACGTGCTGGAAATTGTGATGAGAAAAGTTAGAGTAAGATAAGAAACCAACCGTTTTTACGTGGATGAAATAAGCAGTCGATAGATTCTTGCATAGGTTTTCCTTAAAGAACTGTGAGGCAAGACTGAAAAGTTGTCTCAAGAAACCGGCGTTTTAGGACTGTACAAATGAATTTAGGGGACCTCATCTTATCTGATTTCTGGATAATGGAATCCTATTTAATTGTCATTAGTGTCAACTCTGATTATTTTTGGAGGACTGAGCATATAGCTTCCTTGAAGCAGTAGTCTTTTGTTTTCTTTTTAAACAATATGCCTACTCTTTATTCTTCTTATCTGTTCACTGTTTATTCCTCTTTAATACTAGTACTGCCTTCACAGGGTTTCTTCTGCCGCAGGTTCCACGTGGACAAGATGTCTTCGGCCCATGTCTATGTGAGACTGCACAAGTTTCAGGGAATTGATGATATATCTGAAGGTCTACTAGAAGATTGTGCTCAGCTAGTCAAAGCAAATTCCATACAAGGTAATTGCTGCATTGATGATATTCTGCATTTCTGTGGCATGCATCCAGTGAGCTTATTATGTATTAAAACAATTTTGGAGTTTTAGAGTTTAGAATACATTATTACCAGAGTGAAAATAAAATCTTAGATTGGGGACTGGAAATTTATATTGAGCAGGGAACTTTTTTCCATAGAATTAATTCTTATTACTTATCTTGTCTGGTAAGGAAGAAGATAAAGTTTTCATCTGCACATCTGTTATATAATAAGTTGTACTATACTCTTAATTCATTAACATTGAGTTTTTTTTCTTGGTTATGTGGCAGGAAACAAGGTGAACAATGTTGATGTTGTTTACACACCATGGCAAAATTTGAAGAAGACTGCTTCCATGGATGTTGGACAAGTTGGTTTTCACAATTCCAAAATGGTAAGAGTAGTCCAATAGTACTGAACTATCGTCCTATTTGGTTTACAAATGAATATCTTTCTATAGTAAAGAGTTCCATTTATATGTCTTTTTTATGATTACGTGTTCAGGTTCGCACTGTAAGAGTTGAAAAGCGAATCAATGAGGTTGTGAATAGATTAAACAAGACAAAAGTGGAAAGGACACCTGATTTGAAAGGTAAAGTTTTAATCTATTTATGTTATATTTTCTGGGTTAGATGGAAATTGCTTTTGGAACAAGCTTGAAGACATGAAGTGGTTCTGGAATCTTCTAATTTGTGTGAACTATGGTTTCATATTGCATCTTTTGATGATTGGTTGTTTTACACACACTTTTATGGGTTGTATATTTGCAGCCGAGCGTGAGGCAGTTAATGCAGCAGAACGAGCTGAAAGGAAACAACTGCTGAGAGACAAGGTAAATCTTACATTTGACCGGAGGATAAGGGTCTGTTCGATAAAATTGAATATAAAGATACTGAATGATAATCAGCTGAACTAAGTGAATGAACAGCATTTCTTATTGAAAATAATTATTGAATGACCCTTGAATGAATGTATGTTTTACATGTGTTGAACATTTCGCATTTTACGGTCGACATATGACAGGAGTAAAAAAAGATGTAAAACTGTAAACCCTATTTCGCAGAGAATCAGTAGAGTTACAAACATACACTGAGATTTATCAGATGATCAACAATTTAATGTATTCATTATTTGATTAATAAATGCATATAGCTAGCTGGAGTTTACATAAAAAGAGTTGTATCCAGGGGAGAATAAATGTTTAGTGAGACCCTATCAAGCACTTGTATAACTGTTGGATGAAATGGAGGCAGTATGAAGTATCAAAATGTAATAATATTTTAAAGTTAAAAGTGTCAAGTGTGTAATTAAAAAAATAGATAAAATAGTAATGTCAATATTAACCGACAAACTACAGAAGAAGACGTGTATATTTGAGACCAGGCAATGACGATTCATAGTGCTGATCATGCTTTAGTCCCGTTTGAGCTTCAATTTTCTAAACAAACTTCGATGATTGGATGAGGCAGGAAAATTCGGTAGAAAGAAAACAGGTAACTAAATGTGGCTCTCGATACCACTTGACGTAGGACGGTGGACTACGGGTTTTAAGCTGTCTCTGTAGAGAATCAAACTGGTGGAAACAACTAATAAAAAATTATCAAATAATTAACCAATCACAATGATCATCTTCATTAGTTGATCACATTTCACAAATATTAATGTTTTAGAGAATAAGCAAGGTTGGGGAATCACTAAAATCCTAGATAAAAGGAAATAATTCCTTTTATTGTTTGACTATCATAATCTAGGCTGTCAGGAATTGTAGATTAGTAAGAACAAATAATTTTAACTATGCCATTAGTAATCTGTACATTCGGAATAGGTTCATTGCTAAATGTTATGTTATTTTATCATTAGCAGACATATAACTATTATTATATATCGATAAGATATATTTTGATGCGAGGGTAGTTGGGAGAAATTGTTTAGCATTCCCGGGCTAATCCATAACTAGAAGGATGTTTTGGTCTTATTTCAGTTGATTGATAACATCGCTTTAACCTGATTTCGTAAATGGAAGAATGAATAATTAAGAGGCCATCCAGAGTTCCAAACATCACGTAAATCTAAGTGAGACTGTTGTATTGCCTTCTTTCTTAAGTCATTTGATTTCTCATATATCTTGATGTAATTGCCAACGACCGATTATTTATCTGCTGTATATTGTGATTCTCGTTCATGGATTCCACACTTTTTCTTCCCTAAATATGTTTTGGTCGGTTGCTTGTTATAGTTTTTCTTTTATCCCCTCTGAATTGGTTTCACAGAAACGAAGAGAAGAGATAGAGAGGATGGAAAAGGAGAGACAAGCAGAGCTTAGGAGCTACAAGAATTTGATGGTAGCTGACAAGATGACGTCTAACAAAGACATTGCTTCAACCAACAAGTCCTTGCAAGAATTGGAAGAGGATTTTATGTGAACATATTAAAATTGAATATTTCCTATATCTATGGCCTCGAAGTATCTGTGGACTGCTGAAAGGAGAAAAGAAGAAAGAAGAGATAAAATGAGAGTATCTGAGACTAGAAGGGGAAGGTGTTTGTTACTAGTACTAATGTCATGTGATATGTGATTGTTGGCCCTGTATCTCTTAATAATTTGTAAGCACAAATGTCCACATTCGAGAGGCAGGCGGAGCTTGTTTCTTTGCTCAGATGCATACTTGGTGGTGATGATGATAAATGACTAGATTTTATTCTCTATTTCTGGTCCAAAAGGTAATTGTTCTTGAGCAATTATAATTTTTTTTTTTTTTTACATTTGATACAATTGGTTATTGATTATTAATGATCCTTATCTAATGTTTTGAATGTTGCCAACAAATTCAAGGAAAAATGGCATTTTTGTACCCAAGGGGATCCGATCCCCCATCTTATTTAATAAAGTTAGTTTAAAAGTTGAACTTGCTTTTTTTTTTATCACATAGTTTGATCATATTAAATTTTCAAACTTTTTTAACATGGAGATAGAATAACAATTTGGTGTAATTATCCACCCGAGTAGCTCGGGTTGAAACTGGGATTTTAGGAGCTTACTCGTTTACTCGTTAGTAGTTATTATCCTAAGATCTTAGTTTTGATTTCCACAATGCTAGTATGGTAAGTTTGATTCTAGTGCTAGCTCTAGCCCTCTCCCACCCTAAAATTTGCTTCAACTGTTGCAAACATTTAAAAATGTGTTTTTGTTGTAAAATACTAGCTATAAAAATATTATATCGAATCTCTGTAAAACTAAATAGAGTAGAAATGGAGATAAAGAGAGCTGTGTAGGGAAAAAGAAAGAAGAAGCTGTTTTTTGGTGCATCTTTATCTGTAATAAGTGAGGCTATTTATAGCCAATACGTAGCCAATACAAGCAACATATTTATTAAATGTGAAAATTCTACTCCTATAAATCTAACCTTACTATTTAACTTTTGACTACATGGCAATCAACTTATAACACTCCTCTTTGATTGTCATGATAGTGTAGATCATAAATTGCCTCGTTAAAACCTTGTCAAAGAAAAACCCAGTGGGTAAAAACCTTGATGAAGGAAAAAGAGTACAATCTCCCCTTGAAAAAATTAATCATTCTCCGAAGTTTTGTTGTAACAAATTCTTGAGTCGACGCATTCCAATGTTATGTCGTAACTTCCCAAATGTTGAATTCGGTAATGATTTCGTGAATAAATCCGCAAGGTTGTCACATGATCGAATTTGTTGTTTATCAATTTCTCCATTCTTTTGAAGCTCGTGGGTGTAAAAGAATTTTGGTGAAATATGTTTCGTTCTGTCTCCTTTGATATATCCTTCCTTAAGTTGATCAATGCATGCAGTGTTGTCCTCAAATATGACAGTAGGACTTCTTGTGATGTTCGGTAATCCACATGATTCTTGAATATTCTTGATGATAGACCGCAACCAAACACATTCTCTACTGGCTTCATGAATTGCAATGAGTTCTGAGTGATTTGTTGAGGTTGTCACTATAGTTTGCTTCGTGGATTTCCAGGAAATGGCTGCACCGCAATATGTAAATACATATCCAGTTTGTGATTTGCCAAAATGAGGATCTGACAAATATCCAGCGTCTGCATATCCGATCAACTGAGATGTTGAGTTTTTCGGGAAGAATAACCCAAAATCAATTGTTCCACGAAGATAACGAAATATATGTTTGATCCCATTCCAATGTCTGTCCATTGGAGCGGAGCTAAATCTAGCCAATAAATTCACAGCAAATGCAATATCTGGCCTTGTATTATTTGCAAGATACATAAGTGCACCAATTGCACCTAGATTTGGGATTTCAGGACCAAGAACCTCTTCATCATCTTCTCGTGGTCGAAATGGATCTTTATCAGGCTCTAAAGATCTAACCACCATCGGAGTAGTCAATGAATGAGATTTATCCATGTAAAATATGTTCAAAACCTTTTCTGTATATGTGGATTGGTGGAGGAAAATTCATGTTGACAAGTGCTCGACTTGTATCCCAAGACAATATTTTGTCCTTCCAAAATCTTTCATTTCAAACTCTGTCTTTAGGTATATGACAGCATCATTAATCTCCTTAGTTGTTCCTACAAGATTTAAATCATCCACATATACAACAATAATCACAAAACCAGATTGTGATTTTTTGATAAAAACACATGGAGAAATTTGGTTACTAATATACCCATTCTTTTGTAAATAACGACTTAGGGTGTGTTTGGTATTGCTGTTGCTGACAGCAACATCAGCTTTTCGCTGAAAAGCAGTTAAAAAACTGTTTGGTAAAATTCAAAAGCTGCTTTTCGGAAAAGTGCTTTTCGCTTAAAAGCTGTTGTTAGAAAAAGCAAGTCCCCCCATACTTTTAGAAAAAGTTGCTTTTCAGCTTTTGCGGGAAGCAGATGTTGATTTCACCATCAAACCTTACCAAAAGCATTATTATTTTTAATTTTTTGCATCAAAACATATACATATCAAAAAAATTATCAAACAATCATCTGATTTTTCCAACAGCACTTTTTCTAACAACACGACCATTTTTATCAGCAATCCCAAACAGAGCCTTAGTCTGTTATACCATATACGACCAGATTGTTTCAATCCATACAATGATCGTTGAAGTTTAATGGAGTATATATGACGAGATTTATTGAACTCATCCATTTTTATCCCTTCTGGGATTTTCATAAAAATTTCACTATCAAGTGAACCATACAGGTATGCAGTAACGACGTCCATAAGACGTGTTTCCAATTTTTCTTTAGATGTCATACCTAATATAAAACGAAAAGTAATTATATCTATCACTGGCGAGTATGTCTCTTGATAATCAATGCCAGGCCTTTGAGAAAATCCCTGTGCTATAAGTCGGGCTTTATATCTCATAATTTCATTCTTTTCATTTCGTTTTCTTATGAATACCCATTTATTCCCAACAGGGTTCACACCAATTGGTGTTTGGACAACAGGTTCAAATACTTTTCTTTTACGCAATGAATTTAATTCTGTTTGGATTGCGTCTTTCCATTTTGGCCAGTCTTTTCTTCGACAACATTCATCCACACTTTGTGGTTCAGGATCAGAATTTATGTCTACATTCAATGTTGCGGAATACACAAATACATCATCGATTATGGCTTTACTTCGATCCCATAATTTCATATCATGCATATAATTTATTGAAATTTTATGATTGTTTAATCCCGTATCTTCAGGGACTAGAATCTCTCAGGAGATAATACCACTTCAGGGGTATTTGCTTCTTCTGGAGCATGTGCCACTTCAGGGGCAATTTTCTTTATTTTTCTTTTTCGTGGTGCAATATCTTTTGCACCGATCGGTCTACCACGCTTTAGGCGTGGCTTTCATTCTGTAACCAATTCTTTTGTATCTGATTTTTGAATTGGTATATCTATTCTAGCTAGAGTATTTACTGCAGGTATATGAGATTTAGTTATATTTCTAGAATCGTTAAATGCGTCAGGCATTTGGTTTGCGATATTTTACATATGAATAATTCTTTTAACTTCAAGTTCGCATTGACCAGTACGTGGATCTAAAAAATATAATCCTGATCCATTCCATGTTATGTCAGGATTAACCTTATTTGAATGTTTATCTCCCCCTGAGGGAGGAAACATAGACTCGTCAAAATGACAATCTGCATATCTTGTGGTAAATAAGTCTCCGGTTAGAGGCTCCAAATATCTAATTATAGACGTGGAATCAAAACCAACGTAGATGCCTACTCTTCTTTGAGCTCCCATCTTCGATCTTTGTGGTAGAGCAATCGGTACATATACAGCACTTCCGAAAATTTTGAAGTGAGAAATATTAGGAACTTGATCAAGTACCAGTTGTAGCGGAGAATGTTGATTGTAGGAAGTTGGTCTAATCCTAATAATATTAGCAGCATGAAGTATTGCGTGACCCCAAATAGATGTAGGTAATTTTGCTTTCAACAACAGCGGTCTTGCAATAAGTTGGAGTCTTTTGATAAAGGACTCGGCTAACCCATTTTGTGTATGTACATGAGGAACTGGGTGTTCAACCGAAATTCCTACAGACATGCAATAGTCGACAAAAGTTGCAGATGTGAATTCTCTAGCATTATCTAAACGAATTGACTTAATACAATGATTTGGAAATTGAGCTCGTAATTTGATTATTTGGGCAAGTAATTTTGCAAAAGCATCATTACGAGTTGAGAGAAGACAAACATGAGACCATCTAGTTGAGGCATCGATTAATACCATGAAGTACCTAAATGGGCCAGATGATGGGTGTATAGGTCCACATATATCGCCTTGGATCCTTTCTAGAAAAGTTGGGCTTTCAAGCTGAACTTTAGAAGGGGATGGTCGGGTAATTAGTTTTCCTAAAGAACATGCTGAACATGGAAGGTCATTATTGGAAAGAACTTTAAAATCTTTAAGAGGATGACCAGTAGAATTCTCTATAATACGACGCATCATAGAGACGCCATGATGACATAATCTTTCATGCCAAAGTGTAAAAGATTTTGGATCTATGAGTTTGGAAGCAATGACATTGTGTGACTCAATAGTTCTAATTTTCATCATATATAATCCCGAGGAAAGTGAGTGAAACTTTTCTAAGATTTTCTTGTTGCTAGGATTAGCGGAAGTAATAAGAAGATATTCTCTATCAGCCTCAGATGTAGTTTCGATGTGAAAATTATTGAGTCGGATATCTTTAAAACTAAGAAGATTTCTAGTAGATTTACTAGAATATAATGCATTTGGAATGTGTATGTGGGTACCATTAGGTAGGAGGAAACTAACTTTTCCAAAACCTTCGATTATATTAGATACGCCGGAAATTATTCCGACTTGAGCTTCGGTTTTGGTTATTTGGGTACAATATTTTCGGTTCTGTAGAATCGTATGAGTTGTACCACAATCAGCAATGCATATATCTTCAGAATCCATTTTGTATATAATTAAGAAACATAATTTATTTGATAAGAACATAACACACTACACAGTTCAAACAAAATCAAGCACACAATACACGCTACTATAGTAATTATATGAAACTAATCTTCAGCCTCCCATATGGGAGTTTCGTTAGGTTCATTCGGACCATTAATGCTTATTCCTCCAGTTGTGATTCTCGGAAAATCATCTATGTTATTGTTGGCGAAATTTGTTTCTACCATTTTCTCTTTTGATTTTTGAGAAGATTGGTATAGCTTAACAAGATGATTTGGGGTATGACAATTACGTGTTCAGTGCCCATCCATGCCGCACCTATAACAAATATTTTCAATTTTTCCTCCTCATGGTGCCTTTCTTTTACTCTGTGATTCAGATTGCCACTTCTGGTGACCGGAGTTGTTATATGGACGAAAATGCCTGTGGCTCCGACCTCGTCCACGATATTGACCTTGGCCCCGTCCACCTCTATACCCTTTTTCACGTACATTCTGCTGGAATGACATGTTATTTACTTCAGGTAATGGGGCAGATCATGTTGGACGGGATTGATGATTCTTAATCACCAATTCATGATTCTGTTCAGCAACGAGGAGAGTTGATAGATGATCCCCGAACCTAGTAAATTTGCGCTCCCTGTACATCTCTGCTAAGTTGATATTGTTGGGGTGAAAAGTTGACAGTGTTTTATCGATTTTTCTTTTTTCCGTAACTTTCTCACCACACATAATAAGTCTAGAACTTATTTTGAACAAAGCAGAGCTATATGCTCGGACACTCTTAAAATCCTGAAGTCTTAAATTAGCCCAATCATTTTCAGCTGCAGGTAGATAAACTAATTTCTGGTGATCGGACCTATCCTTTAGATTTTCCCAAAAAATAAAGGGATCCTCGACTTCTAAGTACTTAGATTTTAAATCTTCATGCATGTGGTGTCGGAGCCGTGGATTTATTTTCTGCCTTTATTATATCGATTAATTTCTTTGAACCCAAGTGCAACTTTACATCTTGTACCCATGATAAATAATTATCGCCAGAAATGTCCAAGGCAACGAACGACAAGCTTGTAATATTTGTCATACTAAATCTGAATTAACACGAAAATTATTTAATTCATCAATGTAAATATTACATAAAATGCTAGTTAATCGGGTGCGTTAACAAGTACGCAATAATCAATGTATATATCATTATTATCATTGATAATATAAACAGATCTATGTATAAAATGACAAATGAATTTTCACCCGCCATACGGACGTCTGCGTATGCAGGTTATCTCCGACCAATAATAAATTAAAGTGAACAATCCTGCATAAGTTAGTTATGGGCAAAGTTATTATCCGATAAATATGCAATTTATAAATTAAGGTTCACATTATATTTCGGTATTAACCAAAATTAAATGGTACTGTAAAATAATTTTAATAGGCGGTACTCCGACCATATATATTTAAATTATTAGTAGAGGGTGTAACCACGTCTACTTCGGTCACACATATATATATATATATATATATATAAATTATATGTAGGGGGTGTAACCACGTCTACTCATATATATGTATATTTAAATTAAAATTATACCTTCTTAGTTTCGGTGGGCTTCGTGCTGATAACATGTTGTAAAATACTAGTTATAAAAGTATTATATCGAACCTCTGTAAAACTAAATAGAGCAGAAATGGAGATAAAGAGAGCTGTGTAGGAAGAAAGAAGAAGCTGTTTTTTGGTGCATCTTCATCTGTAACAAGTGAGGCTATTTATAGCCAATACAAGCAACATGTTTATTAAATGCAATGTGAAAATTCTACTCCTATAAATCTAGTCTTACTATTTAATTTTTGACTAGATGGCAATCAATTTATAACAGTTTTGACCGGCTAGTTAAAAATATTATTTTAAAATTTTTATTTTTGTAAATTAAAATTTAAGTTGTCTATTTTTATTTACAAAAAAAATTTACAAACCTTTTTTTAAAAAAAAAAAACTCTAAAAATTGTTGCAACTTACAATGTGCCATAAAGATTGAATTATTTATTTTTTTAAAAAAAATAAAAATTACAATATCAAGTTTAAAAACCACACCATGCACCAAATAATCACATCAACCCATCTGTTATCTGTAGCCTATGTCTAGTAATTTCTGTAATCGTTAGTTTTTTGTCATTTTTTCTTTGAAAATCCTAGAGATATAAAATATATAACTAGTTGTTATATATAAATACACACACTATATATTTGTTTATTTACTTATTTATTAAAAAATATCTAAAACTTAACACATAAAGTTTATTTAAATATTGTAAAGGGCTAAAATCCAAACATTCATAAACTATATTTTACTAGACCCAATTGAAAAATGGGCCGGTGAGATTCAATCCACATCAAACTAGATCAACCAACACAATCACAAACTAAACAAGACTTAACGTAAAACTAAACATAGCCCAATGTTTAAGTATTAAATACATGTATTTTTTTCATACAAAATTTACTGTTACTTCCATAAATATAACTGGGTCGTGTATATACAATATATACAATATGAGTATAAATTATAATGTGCCTAGGATTGAAAATTAACCCCCTGCTCCCGAGTTTTAAAAGAGAACGAAAGCAAGTGAAATGTAAATAAATTAGTTTCAATTTTCTTTATAATCATGCTCCCGAGTTTTTAAAAGGAGCGAAAGCAAATGTTTATGAATATAAATTTAATAATCTTTCGCTCCAAAATTTTCACTCCAAAAATGGGATGAAAGTATTTTACCTCCTAAATACTTACTTCCTCCCCATTAAAAAACTCGGGAGCAAGCACTAAGGCGGGACCCATAAAATAAATAAAAGCATGACTGTTGAACTGCCCCCACCATTGCTCCTTCCTTGCTGCCAAGAGTTCCATGTCTTCCTCATCACCAGGCGCTTCTTCCACCTCTGCCAATGCTGCTGCCGCCGGGAGACCAACCACCACTTCAAACTCTGCAACCTCCTCATCATTATTGTTACCGACACCTTCTATACCAACAACATCATTCTCCTGCACACCCAATTCCTGACCATCACTATTTTGTTACAAAATAAAGTATATATTCCTAGATAATGTAATTAACTAGCATCGGGTCATTTTCTACATTTTTTTGTACACCATATAATTATATTAGTAACATTTTTTGATTATTTTCTTATAGGTAAATATTGTATAACGTCTAAGATATATCAAATAAAAGTTGAGTGTTTATCAATATTTATGATTTTTATATAAGACATTAATAACGTACACAACGTTTCTAATACAACTCATTAATCGTATTAGATATTTTCTTTATTTGTGTCGTGTAATTTGTATTTAATGAATGAATAAAAGCAGGGTAGTCACCGTACCTTTAAAATGAAAAAATTTGAAGTCGTAGAATATTGTCAATATGTTCATAAAAATTAAATTTAAAACTAACACATATATTAAATGTTGTCAACAAAATTTTTGAATTAAACTGTGAGTATGGAGCTATTTTATCTCTAAATTCAATATTAATTTACAACTACCTTGCTTAATTTAGGAGTTTAGTAATGCGTAATTAAAGTAGTCAAGACATGCAATCGTAAATTTAATAAAATAGAATTTATACTACCGTTAATATAAGTTGATTTTTGATAATAAAAAAATATTATTTTTTGAGATTTGACGTCTATGTTGATGATATGTCATTGCGAATACCTTAATTCATTAACTAAAGTTGACCCGATGTCCTTAGTTTCTAATATATTATACTTTATACAAAATTAATTTTATAAGATGTAAGATAATCATGAATGTAAAAGAACTCATATTTAATTTATCATTCTCATTTTTATAACATAAAAAAACTTTTTTATTCTCTTCCGGTGTATCAATAAATTCTGAATCCAATATTAGCATTGAATCTATTAAAATTAGTAAAAATAAAGTCACATGTGCATGTGTGTATGTAAATTATTGTTTGTTATATTTTCGAGTCAATTATGTCAGTCTCATTTATTTATATGCTTAGTATCTTAGTTATATATATAATGTCTAATCATTAGCCAATAAATTACTCAAATAACATGTATTTATAATTATTCAAAAATTATAATTATCTAATAAATAAATTGTAATAATTTATATCTTGAAGTCGTAGTATCATTGACAATCAATCCATATCTCATTTTACTCAGCCGAACATCAATCATGGATGCGACATAAAAATAATTCGTATATCGTAAATACTAACTACTTATATTCACGGGCTTCTTTTTCAAGAATCCGAAGGGAAATTTGTACTAATATCATCATTCAAATCATTTTCAAGTTTCTTTCGTTTAATGATTTTAATTTTATTATAATAACTTAATAACATTTTATATTATTTTCCCAAAATTTATTTTTTTTTAGTTTGATAATTTTTTTAAATATAAGTTGAACTTGTTAACCTTTTCAATTATCGCTAATACTAATTTTTTTCCTCTAGATAACATAACATGGATTAAATCAAATAGTATAATACATTATAGTTTAACCCTTTTTTTAATAATTCAAAACAGTTGTACGATGTTTTCTAGCATTATATATAATTTTTATATGATTATTATTGCTCAGCTTAAATATATATTTTTCAAAAGATTGAATTCTATGATTTTCCAAGTTTCTTATATATATATGTGAGTTAAGTTCAATCGAGTACTTATTTTTTGTTATGTACGAGAGTCCACATATGTGCCGTAAGTAAAATAGTACATAAAATAATGTGAAAATATTATAATGAGAATCGTTTTCTAGAACATCACTATTTTAATGAAAATTTTGTAAATCATATTCATTTGACAATTAGACCGTAGACATTGGAGAACATATGATTCTATATAACATAATTAGTTTCCAAAAAATACATGGAGTACTTAGTTTTTGTTAAGTACGAGAGTCCACATATGTATCGTAAGTAAAATAGTACATAAAATAATGTGAAAATATTATAATGAGAACCGTGTTCCAGAACATCACTATTTTAATGAAAATTTTGTAAATCCTATTCATTTGACAAGTAGACCGTAGACATTGGAGAACATATTATTCTATATAACATAATTAGTTTCCAAAAAATACATGTGCGCGTAGAACATGTACATGTTCTACTCGTTTAACATTAATGATACAACAACATAATACACGTTTACATCTTGGAGTTTATTATTTTAGTTTCTAAATTTATTACTAAAAACATAAAATCTGAATCATTAGATTGAATTATAATATAAAGTTATCAATTAGACTCCGAAAAAATAGGGATTTCATGGATATGATTACTTTTAATAAACATATCAAATTGAACAATTTAAAAATTTAAGATGTATTTCACAAATATTTGAATATAAATTTATTTTTAACTAAATTATGCAATGAATAATCTATATATTTTTATGAAAAAACATCAAATGTCTTATCATTTTTCATATAACATGTTAATAAAAAATCTATTTTTTATTTTATAGTTGTAGTTTAATTTTTTGTAAAGCAAGTGAAAAAATAGGATTTTGGGATCACCTCTTAACAAATTTACGATTATTTAAAAATATTATAAACCTAATTCTTTTTTTAAAGTGAAACATTAAAAAAAGGTTTAGTATATTGTCGTAGTTTTAATGGATCTTGTGACATCTCATGTCAAATTCCAAGCATATTTAAATATTGGGTTAAGTCCCAAATACAATTATGTACTACCGGTCAGTTAGCAATTTTGATACATATTATCAATTGACTTGATCATATAAAGACCTAAAAAAAATTAATTTTTATTAATATAAGATATTACAAAATTTATCCTTACTGGTAATATGTTCTCGTTGAGCTTGTAACTTAAATTTACTTGACCTAGACAGTGTTGATGTATTTTCGGCCGGGTAATTTAGTCAAATTTCGAGGTTTTTTAAAAATGGGTAAAATTCTGATTTCGAAACTAGTAATTTTGATACATATTATAAATTGACTTGTTCCTATAAAGAGCTCAAATATTAATTTTATTAAAATATAAGATATTACAAAATTTCACTTTATTGGTAAGATTTTTCGTTGAACTCGTAATTTAATTTAACCCTGTGCAGTGACATTGTATTTTCGGTCAGGTCATGTAGTCATATTTCAAGTATTTATTTAAAAAATGGGTCTAAGTTCTAATTTCGAATTCGAAATAAACCGAAATACATTAACTATTTATGGCCCTAACCAATCTAAATAAGTCGTACACATATATATTTATTTATATGTAAGTGTATCTATTTTCAATATTTTTTAAAAAAATTAATTTTATGTAATTTAATTCATGCGATCCGGTGAGATTCCAAATCAGATTAACCATGTTGTGATAACACTGATTCCTAAGACAAAAGTACCACATAGTATGATTGAATTACGCCCTATCTCCCGATATAATGTGCTAGTCAGAATACTTTCTAAGGTAATGGTTAATCGACTAAAACCATGCCTAGGATCTGTGATATCCGAAGTACAGAGCGCTTTCATTGAAGGAAGACTTTTAACAGATAATGTTGTGATCGTGTTCGAGGTAAATCACTACATGAAGAGACGGACGCAAGGGAAAAAGGATTTGGCGGGCTTAAAAATAGATATATCGAAAGCCTATGACCGTTTGGAGTGGGGGTTTATTAGAAATATGATGGTGACATTTGGTTTTCATGAATTGTGAAAAAATAGGTTGATGCATTTTATCTCAACTGTATCATATGGTTTTAAGCATAATGGAGTGGAATTTGGGTGAGTAATCCCATCACAGAATGTGCGACAAGGAGACCCAATATCTCCTTACATCTACATCATGTGCGCGAAAGGTCTAAGTGAAATGTTGAGAAGAAATGTCGATGCTGGACTTATACATGGTTGTACATTGGCTAAAGAGCACCAAACATTTCACACTTATTTTTTGTAAATGACTGTTACTTATTATTTAGGGCTACAGAAATGGAGGCAAATAGTGTGAAGCGTGTCCTGAACAGGTATGAGTTCATCTCTGGCCAGCAGATTAATTTTGCAAAATATACGGTTGTGTTTTCTCCTAATACAACAGTATATGATAGAACACAAGTGTGTGTTGAGTTGGGGCTACTGGAAATTAATAAACCTCGGAACTATTTCGGAATGCCAATGGTTATTAATCGTAATCGAGTGGCAACCTTTTCTTTTTTACTTGATAGAGTGGACCAGAAGTTGCAGATATGGGGAAACCAGACTTTGACAAAGGCTGGGAAGATTTTATTGCTCAAAACGTCAGCTCAGACAGTGCCAAATTTCTGGATGAGTTTGATGTTAATTCCGATGGAAATATGTGATGGAATCGAGAAAAAAATTCAATGTTTTCTGGTGGGGGAAAAGTAACGCAACTGGTGGTATAAGGTGGATTTCATGGGACAAATTGTGTGAAGTAAAAGAGGCTGGAGGTCTTGGGTTTAAAAATTAAGAGATTTTAATGTTGTAATGCTAGCCAAGCAGGCATGGCGTTTAGTTAATAAGTGTAACCCTGTAGTTAGAGCGTTAATGAAGGCCATATATTACCCACACTCTGAGTTTTTAAATGCTACAATTGGGATCAATCCAAGCTATATTTGGCGGAGTATAATGGAGGCTCAAGAAGTAATACGACAAGGATCAAGAAAAAGAATTGGGGACGGGCATGGTACATTGGTGTGGCAAGATCCTTGGCTACCTTGTGAGCATAATGGATTTATGACAACTGAGAGAAACCCACAACTCGAACATGTTACAGTTGCTAATTTAATGACAGAAGATTAGAGGGAGTGGGATGAAGAGGTGTTGGAAGACTTATGTAATGAAGGGATAGACAATTGATACATCAGATTCATATCCCCTTATGTAAACGAGGGGACTCTTGGTACTGGTTTTTTGATGACACGGCAGATTTACGGCTAAAAGTTGTTATCGTAAGCTTAAGGGAGAAAGTGAATGTCCAGACAGAAGTTTTTGGAACAAAATTTGGAGACTCAAGTTACCAGGAAAGGTGGTCAATTTTCTTTGGCGAATGTGTATAGAGGTGATCCCAACAACAACTAATCTAATCAGTCAGCGTGTGAATATAGTTGACACTTGTACTTGGTGTCAAAATCATGTTGAGGATAGTTTACATGTACTTTTCTTATGTGAGTTTGCACAAGAAGTATGGATTGCTGTAGGAATGATAGGTCTGATAGCAGTAGCACCGGGTGACACGGTTTTACAATTGGCTAATCGAGTATTGCAACAGGGAAATAGAGATCAGGGGGCTATTTTTGGGATGCTATGTTGGTCGTTATGGTACATGCGCAATAAATGGGTATGGGAGAAAGTGATAATGTCATCTTTTGGGGTGAAAGTCATGGCTCTAAATATGCTCTCGGATTGGAATAAGGCCAGGGAAGTAGAGGCTAAAGCAGAAAAGCAGCAACAACATAGACTACGTACATGGTCCAAGCCACCAGCGTAGTGGGTGAAAATTAATACGGATGCAGCTTGTGATTTGCATGGTGAGGTGACTGGTTTAGGGTGTGTAGTAAGAGGTGATGGAGGCCAGTTCATTCGGGCTAGAAGTAACTGACTTCAGAATGGATATCAACCAAGAGTTGTCGAAGCTTTGAGTTTACTTGAAGCACTTTCTTGGACAAAGGAATAGAGGACGACTAATTGTATTTTCGAATCGGATGCTAAATGTCTGGTGGATGCAATCAACACAGCAGAAGTTAGTCAAGGTTGTTCAACTTTTGATTATATTGTTGATTATTGTAAGGAGTTATTAAAACACTTTGAGGAACTGTTGATCGTATTTGTTCCTAGATCATCGAATAGTGTTGCCCATTTGTTAGCAAAAGGTGCTTATTTTGTGTTTGGTTTACAAGAGTGGATTACTACCGCTCCTGAGTTTATTATTTGTAAACTTGCTTTGGAAGCAATTTGATTAATGTAAGTACGCTTATTTCAAAAAAAAAAACGCAAGTAGCAAAATGGTGTAGCGGTAATAAAATGTACATGTGAATCTAAAGACTCGTGTTTGATTCCCAAAAATAACATTTTTATATAAATATTGAGTATATAGTAAGTTAGTCATTTCAATACATGAATAAAATTTAGGAAGGATAAAATCGTCATTTTAATGAGAATAAAAAATTTCATGAATTTTATCACCGTGTTCTCCTATTATATATAGAAGAAAAGTGTGCGAAAAATATTATGAGAAGTAGCTTATACTAATTGATTATTTAGACTTTTGAATTATGTTATGTCGTGCCATGTTTACTATTTTTCTTCAAACTTCAATGATTCTGATGATGAAAAATATTTTGGTTGCATGTGATCTCAGAATTAAAGATATGTTGATGTTCATTTTAATTTGTGTAGGTATGATATCTATGGGTGGAAGGTGATTGAAACTTGTTGTAAACCGAATCGACAATGTCTCTGTACAATTTAGGCGTTCTCGTGTAAAAATATCAGTACTTATTGTATCATTGAGTGAGTATTAGTATTCTAACGATCACTATTCAAAACTCCATTTATAGGTGAAAACATTGAATCATGAGCACCCATATGTAGGGCTATAATTTGTCTTTGGTGTTCATAATAATTTGTGAGAAACGTTGAGATTGCAAGGATTCAAATATGAGTATTCAGTGTGTCTGAAGTCTAATACCATGTCAAAGAACCCTTTGTTCTAAAATCTCAAGTCTAAAATCTCAAGGATAGTATAAAAAGTAAGTTTGCACTTATTGTTTATATTAAATTTAAGGTGCAATATCCATGATTATATAAGTTCAACTTTTTAGTGTCTTATTTAAAAATTTTACTTTTTGTTAAAATATTTATATTTTTTGATATAATATCCTTGAAAGAAAATATATTTCTCTTAGTCCACTTATTAATCTAGTTAGTATTTGTACAATATACTTATAGCTTAGTAATAATATAGTCTTATAACTCAATTACATATTTTATGTGATCATTAATCGACGTGGACTCTAGATCTCATTTATATTTTTATATTTTTTGGTGTACATATATATTGTAACTTATTCTAGTTTGACTAACTAAGGCTCCGTTTGGTATTGCTGTTCTAGACAGCTACAACAGCTTTTTGCTGAAAAGCTGTCAGAAAATTGTTTGGTAAATTCTAAAAGCTGCTGTTTGGAAAAGCGTTTTTGGTCTAAAAGTTGTTGTTAGCAAAAACATGTCCCCCCATGCTTTTGGAAAAAGCGGTTTTCAGTTTTTGTAGAAAGTAGCTATCAATTTCATTATCAAATCTTCTCAAAACATTATTTTTATATATTATATCTCAAAATATGCATAAATTAAAAAACATTACCAAACAGTCATCTAATTTTCCTGACATCACTTTTTACACCAGCACTTTTTCTCACAGCACAGCAGTTTCCAACAACACTCTCAAACGGAGCCTAAATTAGAAAACTTAATATAAAATATCGTAATATATTAATTTAAAACATGTTATGCACTTCATTTAATTTGTCAAATTCTCAAAAGAATAAGTAATTTATAAAAATTTGAGAGTAAAATTTTGATAAAGATCATGAAAATATTTGCGTTTACATGAAATTACAAACAAATCGTTACACCCAAATTATTATATGAATAACATGATAGACTTAAGTGAAATAATATGTTGATTTTAAATCAATAAAGGAATTGGTATTGAAGATAATATAATGAACATTTTGTTAGAAAATGGAAAGTTTGAGGCATATTTTAGACATGTTCTTGATGTAATTTCCTAAACTAATTGTTGGGGTTGTTCCTTGTAATGAAGACTTAAACTTTCATTTTTGGATCTAAGTCATTTTCTTAGTGTAATCCATATAGAAATTGAGGTGAAGCTAGTAGTTTGAAATGAGTTTGTGGGTTTTGTCCCCCATTGATTAAGTAAAAAATGGTGTAATCCTTCATATAGTACCATGTGCAAGAGTAGTATACCAACTACTAAGGCATGTGGGTGTGCATGATGTTATTGTGTGCCTCGCGCGCACACACTTGCGCCGCCTCGCCACGCCACGACTCGGGTCGGGTCGGGTTGTAGGGCGATTTGGGCGAATGTCTCGGCATCTCGCGTACGCGAGGTGACCTGGGCGAGGAATTTTACTGCTTCTTGTTTAATTAAAATATTTAGTGACTTATTATATTGTTTTAATATGAATATTGAATCTGTATAACAGTAAAGATTTGTTAAGCAAAACAATATTCGTTGATACATGGAACTTAGTATCCATTGAAGTACAATGTGCATTATTCGTTGATGTATTTGCTGAGACTGATCCTGACTCCCCTGGATCAGGATTTGCTATGGCTGATGAATCAGGACGCTGGTCATGATTTGATGTGGCTGGTAAATACTGATGTGTTGGTTGTCTAGTTGTATTAGGATTTGACAAATCCTGATACTGACTGTTACGTTTCTGATTATGAAAATATTTAATTAAATACAATTTAAGTCAGGATATTTATTTTAATTAATGTAATATATTCAATTACGTTTTGTGTTGTATTATATACTGAACAAAACGTTTGGAATAGATACGTCAATTACATACGTATAAAACCCTAGATGCTATATCTCTCTCTTTCTCTCCTTCATAATATACAGATCATAACATAGGTTTTTTGGGCGAACTGAGGTTAGGTCGCTGTTGAGCTTTACGTATTTGTGGACGAATTGCTCTGTGCTGTTGTATCCTGTAAGTGATATTGCTGCAACCCAACACAATGTAAGTGGGGCAATAATCTATTCAAGAACAGTCTAGACTTCTGGAAGGTTAGCCACCTCAGCTGCTCATAGTTCTTTCAGATTTGTTAAAGTTTCTGTTAGAGCTAAGTATTGTATCATCTCTTTGTCAATTCAGTTACTAATTTATATTTTTGTTTGTCTTCGTGTTCTGTTTCGTTATTTGGTTTATTGTTTGTTCTTTTTAATTGTGATATATACAACTGCTTTATTGTTGCAAGTAGTGTTAGTTTATTGCCCAACACATATTATGTGTATGTGAATGATGAATTTTAAAAGAAGTTCAATATATATTTTAGGTAACTGGTTGTGGTGGTGAAGATAGTTTTATACTTTATATAGAGTTCATGGGTTCAAATCTTATACACAACTTTATTTTTAACAAAAATATGATGAGTAGGGCAATTTTATCTTTTTATAATGAATAAAATGGCTCTGAAATTATGTTCGAAAGTTTAATCTAAATAATAAAATGACTAATGAGTTTGGTTCGGAAATATTAATTTGCTTGGGAGTTAGGATCGAAGTACACATTAGAGTTTAATATATATAAAAGATTAGTTTTACCTATATCACTAATCATCACATATTATGTTACAGAACTTATAAACATAAATATAAATGTATTTAATAAAAAATCGTGATCATATAATACCAATTTAAATTTGTAAGCGATGTCTACAAATTCCTACCATCACTTTCTTTTTTGTCGTTTTCTTTATAAAGTTGTAAAATAAGTAAAACGTGTACCAAATTGTCATATATATCAAAACATTTTTGGCAAAAGATATCCAAAAACTAGAATTTGAGATTTACTAAAATTCACATTCATTCACAAATTTCTCACTAACAGTCCCAATTTTTCATCATTTGTAAAATGTCACGAGATCTCAGCTTAAACATTAGTAATAAACTCATTTTCATTCTCCAAATCATTCTTCATTTTACCAAATAACACCGATCACATTTATTATATTCATTAGCATATAAAATATATTAATTAGCACTTGTATATATAAACATAATTACATAAGCGCATTCATTAAGATTTTTCTCTAATATTCATTTAAATTTGTAACCGACCTCTATTAATTATTACAATAATCCATTTCTTATCATTTTCTTTTGAAAGTCATAAAGATATAGAATGCGCTTATGATCGTTATCTATATGTTTAAATATTTATTAATAAAATAGCATCCAAAAACCCATAATACAAATCTATGTAAATCCACACACATTCACAAAATTATCATTGTGCCTCATTTTTCTCCTTTATAAGTTTTTAAGCGGCAACATATTAAACATTCAACGTTTTACCAATAACCTCTACCAAATTGATTCTATCGATTAGTAAATAGATTATATTTATTACCATTTATACATAAACGCATTTAATAAGATTTTTGACAAATATGATAACGGTTGTTAAAATATGTAACCGAATTTCTACAATTGTTTATTTATTTGTCATTTTCTTTAAAAGATTATGAAAAAAGCAAAACATTTTACCGATGATATCTCCCAAGTTAATTTTATCTATTAATACATAGATTATATAAATTACCATATAAACATAACACATTCAATATTTTTTTTAAAGATTATGGTAATATCTATTTAATTGTTTTAAAAAATATAAAACATAAAACGTGTATACTTTTGTCTTTTAAATTTAAATATTTATTAATAAATATCATCTAAACCTCAAAACATAATATCCATCCAATTACACATTCATTCACAAAATTATCGTACAACTCATTTTCTTCGTTGTATATCTTTAACATACCTTACCGTAAACATTCAACGTTTTACCGTTAACACCGACCACATTTATATCAATTTTATTTATTAACACAGTATTATATTGATTATCACTTGCACGCATAAACACAAATACATAAACGTATTTTATAAAAAATTTGGCGATTCTTATAATATCTGTTTAAATTTGTAACCAATGCCAACTAATATCTACAAACTAATATCTACAATTGCTTATTTTTTGTCAGTTTTCATAAAAAGTCATAAAAACATGAAATGTGTGTACCGTTGTCATATATCTTTAAATATTTACTATTAAAAAAATATTTAAAATTTTAAAAAACGTAAAATCTACCGAATCCGCATTTATTCAAGAGACTTTTGCACCAACCATTTTCCATTTCTTCCCCTATATAAAGGCTCAAAATCATCGACCAAAACATTCACAATAATATTAGATCGTTCAAGTCATTCTTGATTTAATAGCTACATATTTATTTATTTTATTAAAGAATGTATGTATTAAGAAATCTACTCAAGCATTTATAGTTTTGACAAAAAAAGATTATGATTTTATAGATTTCGGTATGTGTTTGTTACAATTTAATTATCTTTTGTAGATGATTGAATTAAAATTAAAATATACAGACTCATTTCAAACAAAACGTCGTCGTTTATCACCTGAAATTACACTATTGTATAGGGTTTGAAAAAAAAGAAACCCCCTTTCCCCCAATTTTTATTTCAAATCTCTCTCTCTCTCTCTCTCTCTCCCCCCCTCGTCTCTCTCTCTCTCTCTCTCTCTCCCCCTCTCTCTCTCACCCCCCTTGCCGGAAAATCTCTCCGGTAAAGTTCTGATCTTTACCGATCTGCAATGCGTGTTGACTAGCCCGAGACACCAAACTCTCCCTCACCCTTCCAATTTCACTTCTTTAAGCTGGTAACTTCAGTTTAAACATATAAATATATGTATGTATTTATGTATAGCATTTCAATTTTAAAAAATTTGTATCTTTTCACTTGTTTTTACTGTTACATTACTTCAATTTGATTTATGTGTGTGTGTGTATAAATTTGTGTTAGTGTGTGTCTCTGTGTGTGTAATTAGGGATTGAATTGGATATTTAATTTGTTTTTATGTTTATTTTGGCCTAATTGAAAATGGGTTTTGTGTTATATGTTTGTATTAGTGATTACATTTGCGAAAGTTGTGATTTTTATTTAATTTTTACCTTTTGTTTCAGATTTTGCAGGTAGGGAGGGCTACTGATATATGACATTATAAATTATAATGATTCGGGGGAAGACATTTGGAAGATAGTTATCAGAGAATACAATTTGGGTTTGTGTTTTTGCGTTTGGATTAGTTACTGATGAAATCTGAAAGAATAGAAAGCTCTTCCCAGGGGACTGGGACTAGTGACGGTCCTTCGAGAGCTAGACCTTCACATGGGGGGTATGTGCATTGATATCTATATCCGCGTTTTATATTGTTTGGTTCTCAGTGTGATTTAGTATTTGGTGTTACTGAATTTGGTACTTGCCTGTGTATAGTTGTTGTAATGTCTGTATTCGACGATTTAATGTACTTATCGAATTATTATGACGCCCGCATGATATTTTAGTTACCCTGTTTGTTAGAATTCATCAAGTGGTACTTATTTAGTTACTTCTTTTGTTTTGAGTAGGCTTTCTATTCTACTGATCCTATTATATAGCTTCCGCGCTCGAGTATTAGTGTATTACAATCCCTACAGATAGCATTATAGCAATAGTAGTGATGATGGAAGTATAGTATAATATGGCGCTTTTTATATATCATTGAATATATGTCGAATTTTGTCATTTACTTGGAATGAAATCATGCTCACTGTGTATTTTCAAGTTGTATAATATTGACTATGTTTGTAGGAGGACTAGTGGTCCTACCAGGCGATCTACGAAGGGACAATGGACTCCTGATGAGGTACATGCCATTTTCTTCTATCTTCGAGTTTCTGCCACACATTCTTTTAAGATTTTCTGGAATTATGTGCCACAGGGGGGCATCTTATTTCACGCATTTTAAATAGTCGAACCATTTACAAAGATAAGTATCAATCATTTTAGGGTGCAAATTATATGTACAATATTCCTGCTTAACTTTAAGCACAAAATATTGATTGTAATGGATCTTGTTATAATGCTAGTAACTGTTGATACCTGGTTAGTCAATAGCTTCCATGTTACTCTTGTAAATACTTATATATTGTATCTATTCTTCAGTTCTACCAAGCTTTTATTTGGTATCGTACAAATTGCTATTACCTTTTTTCTGTTGAGATTTAGTTGAATCTATAAAGGATTTTTAGAAATCACCTAATGACTCAGTCCTGTGCTTTCATTTTTATAATCTTCTATTACATACTTGTGTTACTGATATCATGCGTTTTGATTTGTACCCAGGATGAGATTTTGCGGCAGGCTGTTCAACGTTTTAATGGAAAAAATTGGAAAAAAATAGGTATTTTTCATTCTCTAGGGATTCAGCTAGTAACTGCCAGTTTTAATATAAATCTATGCACGATCTTGTTGCTTCAGTTTGTATGAGTATATTCTCCTATAGGGTTCCACATTTTTGCTTAAATTGGAAATACTTTAGTATCGAAGTCAAGCATATAAGAAACTTTTGGCACTAGAACAATAACATTTTACACATGATAGTTTTGTAGCTCAGCTAACTTGCATCTTTTTGTCCTAATTCACGAGGCATATCTATGTTAAGTCTTATTCAATTTTTTTCATCCAATTACTATGATTTCCCAAATATTTCTACTATAATATTTTACCATTACTTTAGGGGACCTTTTTTGCTTTCTTAATGATCTTCTGTGCAACTTGTCATGTCTGTGCTGCCTATAGCCTGACTTACATAACCAAACCGTCCCAAACTTTTTTTTTTTTTTGTTTTTGATGCTTCCTTTATTCTCATAAATGATACATAGTGATGGATAACAATTTGAATTTGAGTAGCGGAATGCTTTAGAGAAAGGACAGATGTCCAGTGCTTGCACAGGTGGCAGAAAGTTTTAAATCCAGAGCTTGTCAAAGGTCCATGGTCTAAAGAGGTGATGCAGAATATTCTTATTAATGACGATAATGAATCTATTAAAAAAATTAATTTGTTTCGTGTCCCATTTTTCTGACTTTGTTTTGTTATTGGTTTCATTATAATATATGTATCTGTTTAGGAGGATGATATAATAATTCAATTGGTGGAACAAATTGGGCCAAAAAAATGGTCTACTATCGCTCAACATCTACCCGGACGAATCGGTAAGCAGTGTCGGGAAAGGTAAGATTATGAAACCTTAAATCTTTGAACTCTTTTTATGCCTTAATACAAAAATTGTAGTGTAAACTTAAACGTTTCTAGATTTTTCAGCAAGATTTCATAAATGCACGAGCTGTTCTATTGAGTTTCAGGCAGATATCTATCCATTGGCCCGTTGAAGTATCAACAATACACAGCTACCTAAATGTATAATAATAAACCAAAATGATGCTTTGTAGTTCCTGTTCAACTGTTGAGAAAACATATTTTTTTTCATATTTTTGGCATGTCAATCAATATAACCTAGCACCCTTCAATAGAAAATTTAGTAAATTATATCACCTACAACTTGGTTCAACCACGTGTATGGTAAAACTGGTTAATGATCTATCTGATGCAGTATGTCCTAGATCTATTCACAAAACCTTGTAACGTTACAAAAACATAATACATATCTTCAGGTGGCACAATCATCTAAATCCTTCCATCAACAAGGACGCGTGGACCGTAGAAGAAGAGTTGGCTTTAATTCGTGCCCATCAAGTTTATGGAAACAAGTGGGCAGAGTTGACAAAATTCTTGCCTGGAAGGTACATACATTTATGTTTTAAGTATTTAAAAATTCTTGCTCCCTGCCTATTCACTTCTATGCTGAAACTTGAAAGTGGATGTTTCTGAATGGGCAACAGGACAGACAACTCCATAAAAAACCACTGGAACAGTTCCGTTAAGAAGAAATTGGACTCATACTTGGCGTCAGGCTTACTTGGACAGTTACAAAATATTCCTCAATCATTATCCTCGTCTTCATCACGTGTTCCGCAGCACAGCGGTGATGACAGTATACCAAGAGATGGGAGAGAAGTTGAAGAAACTTCAGAATGTAGTCAGGCTTCGACTGCCCTGGTATGCTCTCAGTCTACTAACGATATGGCCAATGCAACCGGAAGGGATGCCCTTTTATTAGTAGAACAATCTCATAATGGTAAGAAGTTAAGCTCTAGTCCAGGGTGTCAAGAAATTTTATGTACTATGGCAGAGATGCCTCGTGAAATTGCTAGTGCGGGAGATTTGCTTGAACATAGTTATCCACCTGACTGGATAACATCTCCAGCGAAAGATTGGCAGCAATGTTCAAATGGATTAGCAAATTCTCTGCAGTGTGAGCAGGAATCAGAAAAGTCACTGCACTGCGTAGCTGACAGTGAAAATCATGAGGGGGCACCTTCGTCAATGCAAAGTTCTGTTGCTATATACTCTTCTGCTCCCATGAGAAACATCATAGTTGAATGTGATCAAGCACAGCACATGATAGTATCTGAAGATTCCTACCCAGAAGCGAGGAATGAAAGTTCATTTGCTCCTGGATATCTTACCAAATCTTCAACGATCACCGGCACAGATGGTTTTACTGATTCATTACTTTGCCAATCATCTGATTATCAGATTCCTGAGTGTGCCAATCTAGCTTCAAACTCATATTATTCATTTACTGAAATGATGATAAAAGAGTGCTGTCAGCCATTCTCTGTTCCGTCAGAATATCCAAATGAGGATGGTGGAAATATCTGCGGAAGTAATCCCGATCAATTTTGTGGCCACGCAATTCAGAATCAAGAAGAGGAGCTTCTTAGAGTAACACATGATGGCTTTACCTACACCAATGACATCATTGATTCTCATTTTAATGAAAGGATAGATAGCGCAGGACAGCAAAGTCAACCTGATACACAAGGACATTGTTTAAATTCAACTCCACCTGATACACATGGAAATTGTTCAAATTTAATCCCGGGAGACAATTTAACGCCAACAGGATTTAAAGATACTCTTTTCTGCCCTTCACTGAATGAAAATCCAGTTGACCAAGAGGATGCTGGAGGTTTGTTCTATGAGCCGCCTCGTTTTCCAAGCCTGGAAATTCCTTTCCTCAGCTGTGATTTAATTCAGAATGACATGGAGCAGGAGTTTAGCCCCCTTGGTATACGCCGGTTAATGACATCTTCTATGAATTCCTTTACCCCAATTAGAATGTGGGACTCACCATCTCATGATAAAAGTCCAGATGCTGTCCTAAGAAGCGCTGCCAAGAGTTTTACATGTACACCATCCATATTAAAGAAACGACACCGTGACTTGGTTTCACCTATATCTGAGAAGAGGTGTGAAAAGAAGCTCGAGAGCAGCTTCTCCAACTTGGCTAGAAATTTCTCTCGATTGGAGGTCCTTTCTGATGAAAATGGTAAGCGTGAAGCTACTCCAACATCACCATCAACCAATTTAATAACATGCTCTAATCCCTCTGACGAAGATAAAGAGAATCTAAACCATGATTCTGAAGGGGAAAAGGAGGGAAAAGAATGCACTGCACTTTTACCGGACAGACTTTCAAGTGCAGAAATTAATATCTTTCCATGTGACAAAATTCAAGAAGGAATTGTTAGTTATGACAAAACTGAAAGGCAAACTGCTGTTGGTGCACAAAAGGTGAGTTCTCTTTATACTTTTCTTCTTACGCTCTTTCTTTCTTTATCATATCCTTACAGAAATTGGTGCTTTGTGCATTCTGGCTACAGGTCTATTGAGTACATATTCAAAAAAAACAATTAGGTCAGTTATTACGCTGCAAAGTATTATCAACATAAGATCATAATTAGCAGTCTTGTGTCATCAGAAATATTTTGTTTTTCCATCAATGTTTTGTTTTGGGAAGACATGAAATGATTTAAGTCTTGTGTACATTGTATGAGTGAATTTTCTGAATTGACGTTGCATGATGTTGAAGGATGTAAAGACTGTCATGTGAAGTTGTGTATAACTGGAGATTAATTTATCATCTTTATTATGTGTCAGGTGCAAGAGCCTTCTGCAGTTCTTGACGAGAAGATCTATGATATGCTCTCATTTTCGCCTGATCAATTTGGAGTCAAATCAAACAGACTCCGGAGTTCGAGTGCTAGAACTCTCGGAAGTCAGTATACTAGAAGGTTAGAAGCTGCCTCAAGTCAAGTTGCTGTTTCAGAATCATCTGAGAGTCCATTAATATCAATCCTAAGCCCTAGTTTTGCCAGCAGAAAAAAGGGCGAAAGTTGTCCTGTTGCAACTCCATCCATACAGTGTGATCCTCCGTCAGCTCCTTTAGAGATTGGCGGTTCTGAAAACTTTAGCATGTAAGCTATCACCATACCTATTCCAGGTCTCGTAATTTCTGACATGCTTATTATAATATGTGATGAAATTATGCATAATACTCATTCTATTTTCCATGATAATGTGTATATATGTTATTCCAAGCATTCTCGCCAGTTGCATTTTGATGGGCTTTTTGTGCTAACGATTTTTTATTCCCCAGAAAGGGTGAAACACCTTTTAAAAGAATGATTGATTCCCCTTCAGCATGGAAATCTCCGTGGTTCATGAACTCTTTTGTTCCAGGCCCAAGAATTGATACAGACATAACAATTGAGGTATTTGCATACCAGTCGTTCTTAGAACATTCATTATTTGTATGTACAATTTCTATCCCCCCCACCATCTTGTTTTGTATAATCAGTCCAGTATCTTGCAGGATATTGGATTTTTTATGAGTCCTGGGGAAAGGAGCTATGATGCCATTGGATTAATGAAACAATTAAGTGAACACACTGCATCTACATTTGCTGATGCACAAGAGGTCTTGGGAGACGAAACTCCAGATTCACTATTAAAGAAAAGATGCTCCAACAAGGAAAATGTAGATTCGACTTCAAATATCGTGGTATGATGAGTTTACACAAGCACATTTCTGTTTCCCTATTATTTGGCCAAATCACCAAATATACGTTTATTTGTATAATACTAGTTTCTAAAACTATTCCATTATATTCTTTCAGACAGAGCGGCGGACATTGGATTTCAGTGAATGTGACACAACACCTCGTAAAGGAGCAGAAAGTGGAAGATCAGCAGGACTGAGTTTCTCAAGTCCCTCTTCGTACCTGTTGAAAGGTTGCAGGTAGCTGATTCTTTGGCGATGATGGCTCCGGGACATGACTTTTAAGATCTTATATCAATGTATATTTACATCTTACATTCTTCTGCAGATCTAGTATTTTTTTTCCTTTTTGTCCGATTTATGTTTTGTATGAATCCAAGTTTACTTGGCTTGGTATCTTTTTAAAAAACAATGTTGTAATGTATTCCGAGGCCCTTATGTTTATCTTGTTACATTGCAATGCTCAATGATCCTCTTAAAGTTGCAATATTACATTGACATAAAAGTAATTTAATAGAGTAAATTGTACTTTGCAACACTTATAAATATTTATTTTTTCGATTTGATCTTAAACTTTTAATTTTGGTAAAATGCATCCCTCAACTTTAAATTTCGTTTTATATCGCACCTCTTTTAACAATTTTCAAGAGTAAAATCTGAATAATTTGTTATGTTTATATTATTACAATGTGCATCTCGTATTTACTAATATTGTAACAGATTACACCCCGATTTTAACTTTGACTCGTTTCAAAAAATATATAAATTTGTTGATAATATTAGATAACATTTTTTCACTTAAAAATAATTAAAATAAAAATATTATCTATTAAATCTGAATTGAAATCACAAATAAGTTTACTATCCATATTAATTTAATTTAAATATTATGCAGATAATTTTTAATTACATATATTTTTAAATAATAATATCAAAAGATATCTATTTATCAAATATATGTGTCTAGGTTTTGATTTTATTTTTTGACACAATCTTTATAATTTATAATTTCTTATTTTTGTTTTAATATTTTTATAATAAATCTCTATTAAAATTATGAGTTTTCTGATTTTTCAAATATTTTAGTGTTACTGAATAATTTATTTGATTCATGTACTCATGTTTATTTTTAAAATAAATTAGATACAAAATATGTATTAAATTAAAAACTCGTAAAATACATGCAATGTTATTGGACATTCTTTTTCAAGAAATCCACTAAACTAAACTACACAAACCAAAATTTTCTACTCTATTTGGTTTGGATTTCATAATATAATAATCTATTAAAAACCATCGAATTTATGTTTATGTTTGGGTTCAAGATTTTGTTAATTTTTCTACATTTAGTTTTGATTTAGATTGGTATTTATTGCTTTAATTTTGGGTTTCAGTTTAAATTTTTTTAGAATCATACTCGATCCTAACCAGTTTTTCTGTTATATGTTTTGTTTTTTAATTTAATTTTATAATCTATATTTTATGGATTTCAAAAATTATTAAAATTTAAAATAAAGTATAAACTATAAAATTATAGGACGCATATCGTCAAAATATTAAAACTATGTGGTGCATATCATAATTATATAAACTTTAAAAAAATTCCGACTTTACCCGTGACAGTAACGATTTTTTTGGAGAGAAATTATTAAAAGGGTGCAATATGAAGTTAAATTCAAAATTAAGAGATTAATTCTGCCAAAATTGAAAATTTAAGATCAAACCGAAAAAGTGAATATTTTTAAGGGGTGCAAAGTACAATTTATTTTAAATTTAAGTGAGTTGTGATTTGGGATCAACTTCATTTTCTCAGAATTACATGTTGTTTGACATGAAAATTATAACTATCCCCACAAGTTCTTACAGAGTCCGGTCAACAATTTTAGTTATGCCATTGAGAAACATTTTATATATATACAGGGTCCCTTATCAATCATGGTTGGTTGGAGTTAATTTCAGAACCAATCAACCCTTACGCAATAAATCATTGCGGAATTTATTATCGAAAACGAGAATTGATAAATTTTATTCAGTATTTTAACAGTTTTTATTCGATTAAAACTCAAAAATAGGTATAAACGAGACAATTTCAAGTGATTAAGGCGATAACAGAGTCAATTTTTTGTTCTTCTCCTTTAAAAAGTGAATTTATATTATTTTCAATTTTTTTATGATTTTTTAAAGTAATTAAATTTAAAAATTCGAATTAAGGGATAAGAAAAGGCAAAATAAAAATATTTTTAAAAAATTCCAGAAAAAATGTTGGAACATAAAATTTTTGAGAAAATAAATATTATAATTTTACTGACTAAATGTATGTTAATTTTATTTTTTTTATGATTTTTTAAAGTAATTTAAATATGAAAATTAGAATTAAGTAATTAAAAAGGGAAAAATAAAAAATATTTTCAAAAAAATTCCAGAAAAAAATGTACAATTTTTTTAGAAAATAAATAGTGTATTTTTTGACCAAATTTATATTATTTTCAATTTTTTATTTTTTCAAGTAATTTATATTTGAAAATTCGAAAAAAGAGATTGGTGAAGGTGCATTTAATGCTTCCGCAATAATTTATTGCGGAAAGAGTATTTAATTCTCCTACCAACTAACATAATTCAAAGAAGGAAATAGCTTCGGCAATAATTCATTGCGGAAGTCCATGTGGCTTCCGCAGTGAATCATTACGGATTTCTTGTTGATTCCCGAGCCACAAGAAACCAACTGTGATTGTGGAATTTTTGATATATATATATATATGTGGAGATGATCAAATAAAAACTCACTTTATTCTAAAAACTACAAACTAATGGCAACTATTTATTTTTTAATTTTAATTAAATCTTCACCACACAGATCTTATCACACCCCACTTTTCTCTCTCCTCAAATCCAGCGTATCACCCCTCATGTATATGTAGAGATGTATAAAAGGCCCGTCGGGCCGTGTTTTGACCGGACCTTAAAAAACCCGGATTTTGACCAGGCTGGGTTTTTCGGGTTTTAACTTTGACCGGACCGGGCCGGGCTTCCCGAAAATTTCAGAGCTCGTTTGGGCCCTCAAGGTGGGCCTTACTGGGCTTTTTTTCGGGCCACATCGGGCCGGACCCGACTTTTTTCTAATTTAAAACTGATCGAGTTTTATTAAAGATTCTAAAGACTATATATGTTAGCAACTAGATCATAGTAAAAATATATTAGTTTGCATGAAATATTTTATGAAAACATTATTTCATTAAAAATATTTGAGTTCGGCGAAAAATAAACATATTTATAGAATAAAATGTTTTATCAATATTATCCAAATATATATAATGTACTTACTATATTTTCTTTCATTAATCCAGCAATAAAGTATATAAATAATATTATTAATCATGAATATGTAAATATATATGTGTTTAAAGTATTATTTATATTTATAGTAAATGTAAATTCATAAATATATTAGAATAATCAGATTTTAACTGGATTTTTTCGGGCTTTTAATCGGGCCGGCCAAAGACCGGGCCGGGTCGAAGCCCGGACTTTTTACCGGGCCGGGCCAGGCTTTGCCTAAAAATATAGGGCCCGTCGAGGCCCTAAGTCCGGGCCGGGGCCGGGCCGGGCTTGACCGGGTTTTGACCAGATCGGGCCGGACCAGATTTCCGGCCTAGGCTTTTTGTGCATCTCTATGTATATGTACATGTATGTATTATTTTATTCATTTTTAATTTAATTTTTCCCGTTAATTGATGAACTTTATTTAAAATCCGACTTCATTATATTTTTATTCATCTCCCAATAATCAATTCTCATACCATATTTGTTATATTTTGAAAATAAGTCACTATTTATGCTTATCGGAATAACTAAACCGAAATTACTATTATTTTAGAAATTCCTACACCCAGCGTCCTCCCTTTTGTTAGCCCAGTACTCTCTTTTATCAGTAGTCGTGACGTAATACATATAACATATTCACACAAAATTAATCAGCTACTCTTCCCTTATGTTGTCACCGATTCATCATAATTAAACGCAAAATCACTAAAAGTTTATTATAAATCGTCGATTTACGCAAATTATTCACCAACTCTTCTGAGATTAAACTGAAATCGGTGGGGCAAGCTCTTCTATTCTGGTTCATGGTTTCTTATTTTATATTACATAAATTACTGAAATATTGGGTAAACGCTAAAATTGCTAATTTATTTTACAGAAATCACTGATATGTGCTATACAAATTACTAATTTATATTGTAAGAATCATAAAAAATTGATATAGAGTTATTACATATTAAACAACAATCATTATAACACCACCACCTATCTCACCGTCATCAGCATAACTGTAACGGCCATAATATTAAACGGAAATCACTATTTTTAACTATGATTACCATGTGTAGAGAGAGGTGGGAAGAAGAAAAAACTCATCAAAAAAAAGTTTAGAGAATCTGAAGGGAGGAATATATGGGGCAAATGAAAAGGAACGAACATGAATGACGGTGATAACGAGGGGTTGATGGTGGTGGTAGAGGTGATGGTGGTGGTAGAGGTGATGGCGGTGGTAAGGTGGGATAATGAGGTAAGTTGATGTTTGGGGTTTTGGGGGAAGAGTCAGAGGTTGGGTACAAAGAATTGAAAGTGATGTGGATGAATGGTACTAAACTGAGGTGGGCTGGGCCTTAGGTTTTAGTTTTTATTTTAAGGCAGTTTCTATTTGAACAGCCCCCCATATATATATATGTATATATATATAACAATAATAAGTAAAAATGTATACTAGATTACATTATAAAAAAATACTTGTTAGGAATATATGTGCATTAGTTTGATGATATGTTTAACAAAATACTTAAGTAGAAATTTAGTGTCAGTAGCCTCAACGGATAAGACCACTTTGGCTATCCGTTGATGGTGTAGCTTTACTTAGAAATAAGTCTAGTATTGTAGCATATTTCAGTCTCTGTATTTAAAATGTAATTCTTAGAAGTTGAGAGAAACTATAAGTCATGTTGACTACTAGATGATATGCAGATAGGAAGGCCAATTGTAAATATTTCATGCCTTGTAATTTTGTATAAATGAAGTGGTATCAACGGATGACTTAAAGACCTTCAACGGATGAGAAGCTAAGCTTCAACGGATGTCTCTAAAGCTTCAACGGATAACATCCTTCAACGGATGAGAGCATCAACGGATAAATGCATCAACGGATGAAAGCTTCAACGGATAACATCCTTCAACGGATGAAGTCATTAACGGATGAAAGCTTCAACGGATGTTCTGCTAATTAGCCGTTGATAAGTGGTAGTTGTACCTACAGACAGAGGCACATGGGTTGACAGAGAAAACTGAGATGTGGCAGCCGAATTTCAGGATCAACAGAAAAAGCAGCCGTTCTTCTTTAGTACAAAGATGCAATAGTCAACAAAGTACTGGAGTGAACAGGAGAAGAAGCAAGTGAAGAACTTATTTTACTATTGTAATTTTATATTGTTTTTCACTTGTACACTTGGTAATATATAAACCAAGAAGAAGCTAGTAATTAGAGAGAGATTTTCCAGAGCTGTTAAGAAATATCTTGAGAGAAAATTCATCTAGTTTGTACTAGGATGCAGCTGTGATCAACATTGTTGAACACAGATTTTCTAATATACCATCTCTGGTGGAACAACAAATCCACCAGAAAAGTTTTTAAAGTTTGTTGTGTTCTTTACATTTTGTGTTTGAATATATATTTGTCTGCATTAGCTCAAAGCAATTCATACACTTGTTCATCTAAAACACACTGCTTTAATAAACTTCTCAAAACCTGAAAAAGTTTTGAGATTTACATTCAACCCCCCTTCTGTAAATCTCATTGTTAGTCCTCTAGGAATAACAATTGGTATCAGAGCAAGCTCTTGACACACAAAGAGTTTAAAGATCTTGGAATCTAACAAAGATGAGTAAGAAGGATATTGGAGTAAAGATCCCAGTTCTTGACAAAGACAGTTATCACCACTGGAAGGTGAAAATGCACCTTCATCTACTCTCCCAAGATGAAGGTTATGTAAACTGCATTGAGAATGGTCCTCACATTCCCCACAAAGTAGCCACAGTTGCTACGGCCACAATTGCTGTTGGTCAATCCATTCCAAAACCTAGAGCAGAATGGACAATGGAAGACACAGAAGAAGTCCACAAGGATAAGAAGGCTATGAACATTTTGTTTAATGGTCTTGACAAGGATATGTTTGATAATGTGATAAATTGTTCAACTGCCAAAGAGGTTTGGGACACAGTTCAGTTGCTGTGTGAAGGTACAGAACAAGTAAAAGAGAACAAAATGCAGCTTCTCATTCAACAGTATGAGTACTTTCATTTTGAAGAGAATGAATCTTTAAATGACACATTTAATAGATTCCAAAAGCTGTTGAATGGACTGAAGCTGTATGGTAGAGTGTACCAGGTGAAGGATTCAAATCTTAAATTTTTGAGATCCTTACCAAAGGAATGGAAACCCATGACTGTTTCCTTAAGAAACTCTCAGGATTATAAGGACTTTACTCTTGAAAGATTATATGGAATCTTGAAGACTTATGAACTAGAGTTGGAACAGGATGAGGTATTGGAGAGGGGGAGAAAGAAAGGAGGTTCAGTTGCATTGGTAGCTGAAAATGAGAAAGAATGCAGAAAAGAAACTGTGAGATCTACATCAAGCTCCAAAGATGGTGTAAGAAATCCAGAATCAGACAAGGGTAAAGAGCAAGTTGCTGAAAATGAAGACAACTCCAGTCAAGATGACTCTGATGGTATTGATGAGCATCTTGCATTTCTGTCCAGGAGATTTGCAAAGATGAAGTTCAGGAAAAACACTAGAGCCACTAAACCCTATAAGAACATGGTGGACAAATCCAAGTTCAAGTGTTTTAATTGTGGTATAAGTGGACACTTTGCAAGTGAGTGCAGAAAGCCAACCTCTGAAAAGAAGAAATTTGAACAAGTAGATTACAAAAAGAAATATTTTGATCTACTCAAACAGAAGGAAAGGGCTTTCATCACTCAAGAAAAGGACTGGGCAGCTGATGGAGATGAAGAGGATGAAGATGTGGATTATGTCAACCTTGCTCTCATGGCTGATTCTGAAGAAAAAGAAGTTAGTTCATCAAGCAATCAGGTAATCACTACTGATTTAACACAGCTTACTAAAGAAGAGTGCAATGATGCTTTCAATGACATGTCTACTGAATTGTATCATTTGCGTGTGTCTCTTAAATCTCTTGCTAAAGAAAATAGTAGGATAAAAGAGAACAATCTGTTTTTTAGTAATAGAAATACTGTGTTAGAAAATAAGTTGATTGACCTAGAGAAAACCAAATTGCATTGTATATCTGTTGAAAATGAACTAGCTGAATCTGTTAAGAAAGTAGAAATACTTTCCAATCAATTAGAGAAAGAGCAAGAGGTGATTAAAGCCTGGAAAACATCTAGGGATGTAAGTGCTCAAATTGCCAAAGTCCAAGGAATTGAATCATTCTGTGAAACTGCCTGGGATAAAAATAAAAAGAAACTGGAATTAATTGATGGACTGTCAACGGATGTGGAATCAACGGATGATGAAAGTTATCCGTTGAAGGAAGAAAAGGAACATCCGTTGAAGGTTCCTCAATTAAAACAGGCAGATGTTTCTAAAAGAGAAAATCTAAAGAAACTCAACAAAAAGTTTGGTTCAACTTCAAAGAACTTTGTCAAAGAAGGAGCAAGCACATCCAAAGATGTCAGAAAGGTGAATGTAGGGCACATGACCTTAGAACAGTTAAACAATAGGCTCAAGATGGTTGAGGATAAAAAGGAATCCAAAAGGAAATCCAACAGAAATGGGAAGGTAGGAGTTAACAAACATAACAATTACACACCTGACAAGTATGCTCCTAGAAAAAGCTGTGTGCATTGTAGTAGTGTTAATCATCTATCTGCTAACTGTAAATCTATTAAGAAATCTCCCATAACTGTATCCTCTTCCATGCCTAACATGTCTGTATCACCTCTACATGCTATGCCTGTTATGTCTCAACAAAATCCTTATGCACATTTTGCAAACATGCCATATTTTAACAATCCTTATCTTGCTGCATTCAGTATGCCTCAAATGCCATACAATATGCCAATGTGGAATAACATGTATGCACAATCCATGCCTAATAATTCTATAAATGTGATGGATAATGTTGTGACTAACCCTACACCTCAACCAACCACATCTAAGACCAAGGTTGACTCAAACTCACCTAAGTCTAAAGATGCAGGAGGAATGAAGTCTAGGAGAAAGGCTAACAAGAATGGACCCAAGGAAACTTGGGTACCAAAATCAAATTGATTGATTTTGTGGTGTGCAGGAAAATAGAAGAAATCTATGGTACTTGGACAGTGGCTGTTCAAGACACATGACTGGAGATTTCTCCCTGCTCACAGAGTTTAAAGAGAGAGCTGGCCCCAGCATAACCTTTGGAGATGACAGCAAAGGGTTTACTATGGGATATGGCTTGATTTCAACAAGGAATGTCATCATTGAAGAAGTTGCATTAGTTGATGGTCTCAAGCACAACTTACTGAGTATCAGTCAACTATGTGATAGAGGGAATACAGTTTCCTTCAATTCTGAAGCCTGTGTTGTCACTAGTAAGGAAGACAACAAAGTGGTTCTAACTGGAGTTAGAAAAGGAAATGTGTACTTAGCTGACTTCAACTCTACAGATGCAGAATCTATTACTTGTCTCTTCAGCAAAGCAAGTTCAGTTGAGAGTTGGCTATGGCACAAGAAGCTATCCCATTTGAATTTCAAAACAATGAATGATCTAGTCAAAAAGGACTTAGTAAGAGGAATTCCTCTTGTTGAATTCTCAAGGGATGGTCTGTGTGATGCTTGTCAGAAAGGCAAACAAAGGAAAGCATCATTTCAGAAGAAGCTTGAAACAACAATTGATGAACCATTACAGCTGCTACATATGGATTTGTTTGGACCAGTCAATGTATTGTCAATAGCAAGAAAAAGATATTGCTTAGTGATTGTAGATGATTTCTCTAAGTTCTCATGGGTCTGTTTTCTTGGATCAAAGGATGAAGCAAGTGAAATCATTATCAATCACATCAGGCAAGTCAACAATCATCCTGACTTGAAGGTTAGAAATATCAGGAGTGACAATGGAACTGAGTTCAAGAATTTGACATTAAGGCTGTTCTGTGAAGAAAATGGAATCATGCATGAGTTCTCAGCTCCAAGAACACCTCAGCAAAATGGGGTTGTTGAAAGAAAGAATAGATCTTTAATTGAAGCTGCCAGAACAATGCTTGAAGAATCAAAGTTACCAACATATTTCTGGGCTGAAGCTGTTAATTGTGCCTGCTTCACTCAGAATATTTCTTTGATCAATCAAGCTAAAGGCATGACTCCTTATCAGTTGTTCAAGAGAAGAAAACCAACTCTAAACTTTCTTCATGTCTTTGGATGTAAATGCTTTATACTGAGGAATCAATCTGACCATAAAGGGAAGTTTGATGCAAAGGCTGATGAAGGAATATTTGTTGGTTATTCAGCTGGAAAATCTTATAGGGTCTACAATCTAAGAACCAACATTGTTATGGAATCTGTGCATGTTGTGTTTGATGATAAAAAGATTGATGGACTAACAGATGAGGGACATTATGAGAGACTCAAATTTGACAATATTGAGATATATTGTGATGATAGTGAAGAGGAGACTGATGGAGATGACACTTCAAAAGGGATTCAAAACATGCCCCTGGATAATGCACAAAATACTGCATCCATTGATAGAAGCAATGCAGTATCCGTTGAAAGACATAGTGCACCATCCGTTGAAGTACAAAATGAAGCATCCGTTGATCATAGTTCATCAACGGATAATCGATTTACATCATCAGTTGATAGAACTCCAAATTCCCTGCAAAGGACCAACAACTCAGGGGGAGTTTCAACTAGTCAACACTCTGTCTCACATCATGACAATACTGAGGTCACCTCATCTAGAGCACATCTTCCACCACAAAGGAAATGGACCAAGAATCATCCCTTTGAACTGATCATTGGTGATGCATCATCTAAAGTGCAAACAAGAAGAGCTACTCAAGATGAATGTCTGTACAGTAGTTTTCTATCTCAGGAGGAACCTAAGAAAGTGGAAGAAGCTCTATTGGATCCAGATTGGATATTAGCTATGCAGGAAGAGCTAAACCAATTTGAGAGAAACCAAGTTTGGAAGCTGGTACCCAAACCAAAGAACAAGAGTCCTATTGACACAAAGTGGGTATTCAGAAACAAGATGGATGAAAATGGCATTATCATAAAGAATAAAGCCAGACTGGTTGCTAAAGGCTACTCTCAGCAAGAGGGAATAGATTTTGATGAAACATATGCTCCTGTTGCAAGACTTGAAGCCATCAGAATATTTCTAGCCCATGCAGCCCATGCCAATTTCAAAGTCTATCAAATGGATGTCAAGAGTGCATTTCTAAATGGGAAATTAGAGGAAGAAGTCTATGTAAGTCAACCTCCAGGATTTGAAGATCCAAATTTTCCAGACTATGTGTATTATCTGTTGAAAGCACTCTATGGACTGAAGCAAGCACCTAGAGCCTGGTATGAAACCTTATCAAAATTTCTTTTGGAGAATCACTTCACTAGAGGTACTGTTGATAAAACTCTCTTCTTTAGGGATGTTAATGGCTCTAGTATACTTGTTCAAATTTATGTAGATGACATAATATTTGGCTCTATAGATGATAAACTTTGCAAAAAGTTTGCTAAGCTAATGCAAAGTAAATATGAAATGAGCCTAATGGGAGAACTAACCTATTTTCTTGGTTTACAAGTTAAACAAGTTAGTGATGGAATTTTCATTAGTCAAACTAAATATATTTATGATCTTTTAAAGAAGTTTGACTTAATGGAATGCTCATCTGCAAAAACTCCCATGGCCACTGCCACCAAACTTGAATTAAATAAGACTGAAAGGTCTGTGGACATTACAAGTTATAGAGGCATGGTTGGTTCACTTTTATATTTAACTGCTAGCAGACCAGATATAATGTTTGCTACATGTCTGTGTGCTAGATTTCAAGCTGATCCTAGGGAGTCTCACTTAATTGCTATCAAGAGAATTTTCAGATATCTCAAGGGTACACCAAATTTAGGAATTTGGTATCCTAGAGAATCTGGCTTTGATCTAATTGGTTATTCAGATGCAGACTATGCAGGTTGCAAAATAGACAGGAAAAGTACAACAGGCTCCTGCCAATTCCTGGGAAACAAGCTTGTATCATGGTTTAGCAAAAAGCAAAATTCAGTCTCTACTTCTACAGCTGAGGCTGAATACATTGCTGCTGGAAGTTGCTGTTCTCAAATGTTATGGATGAGGAATCAACTCCTTGATTATGGACTTCATGTTGATAGAATACCTATCTTTTGTGACAACACAAGTGCCATAGCCATAACAGAGAATCCTGTACAGCACTCAAGGACCAAGCACATTGATATCAAGTACCACTTCATTAGGGAGCATGTCATGAATGGTACAGTGGAACTACATTTTGTTCCAAGTGAACAACAAATTGCTGACATATTTACCAAGCCACTTGATGAATCAACATTCACAAGATTGGTAAGTGAGCTAGGTATGCTTAATTACTCTTAAAATTCATGTCTTCTTTGCAATTTGATGAGAAGCCTGAAATATATTAGTTGCTAGAACAAATTTGACTTTTAACATAGTTTATTCCATCAACGGATGTTCCCTATCCGTTGAAAGTCAAAATTGCTCTATCAACGGATATTCATTATCCGTTGAAAGACAAGTATATCTCTGGAACTTTTATCCGTCAACGGATAAAGCTGAAGTACCTTTCAACGGATGACAATTTACATTATCCGTTGAAATGTCACATCAGACGTTTGAGGTGTTTCACAGCCGTTGATTCTATTTTCTTAACCGTTGATACCATACATACATCTGTATGTATTGGTTTTAAAGGTAGTTATTAGAATACTTACAGTTTATTCTTAAACGGCTGAAATTCACTAACACCTACTTATTGATTAATCCTTTATTTATTTCTTTTTCTTTGAAAGCATATAAGCCCTTCTGATTGTTCATTATTACTTTACGCTTTCTTAGAATTTCAAGCATTTACCATTTTCTCTCTGCAAAACCTTCAAGTTATTCTCTGCAATTTCTACTCACAACAATGGCACCAGTCGTGAAGATTATGTCTCAATCTGGGTTCATCTACGAGAAGAACAATTTCATAGCTCTGGTAGAAAAGAATGAAGCCCACTCAGATTATCACAAAATGATGGACTTCATCAAAAACTGTAAACTTAGCTATGCAATGCTGGAAGCCCCAACGATTTTCTGTGAAGTAGTTGAGGAGATTTGGACAACTGCTGAGTTCAACTCCATGGATATGACTATCTCCTTCACTCTCAAAGGTAAAAATCACTGTATTAACTGTGATGACTTACAAGCATGTTTTAAATTACCTGAGAACAATGCCATGACACCACACACTGATAGTGATGTATCCAGCATGTTAGATTCCATAGGTTACTCTCTTAACTCTGCTAATTTAGGGGGTATTAGACGAAAAGGCCTTAGGAAAGAATGGAGTTTTCTTGGGGATGCCTTCATAAAGGTTTTCTCTGGGAAAATTAGTAATTTTGATGCCATAACTTCATCTCTTGTTAATATGTTCTATATGCTTGTTTCTGATAGGTACTTTAACTTTAGCAACTATGTGATGCTAGAATTAGGTACTAGATTAGGTAACAAAGCTAATAGACCTAATAACATCTATTATGCTAGATTCTTTATGTTATTGGCTAACCATGTTGCTGAAGGTTTAGTCATAATCAATGAGAATAATAAACTCAAGTGCTGGGCACAAGAGAAAAGAGTTCTTGCAGACTTAAAGAGAATGGATCTAAACAGCAGTGTGCAATTGGTAAATTTACCAATCATGAATGCACCCCAGGTAGGTGAGGTAATTGCTTCTACAACTCCTACTTCTTCCAACCCCTCTATTTCTTTATCTTCTAGTGTGGCCATGAAATCTGTGTCAATGCCCCAACAGATTTCTACCAAGGTCACCAAATCTAAACTTTCAAAATCCAAGACAAAGAAAACCACCTCTGTTGTTTCTCAAAAGACAACAGTTGTAACAACAACCATTAACCCTGAGGGAAGTGAACAGGGTGTGAGTGGTGAGGGGAGGGGTGAACATCAAAGAAACCCCCAGGATAAGGAAGGAGAGTTGAGTGCTTCCCAAGCTAGCCAAGCCCCAGTTTCTCAAAAAGCTGTGGTGGTTGAAAAGGTTTCTAGCACATCCCTAGTAGCATCCTCCCAAAAGGATGTTACTATTGAAAAGAGTTCCCAACCAGGAACACAGAACAAAAGAGGGAGGGACACTAAAGCCAAACACTCACCTACAAAAGCTTTTATTAGAAGGAAGAAGGCTAGAACCCAATCTTCTACACAGGGTGCACACACTGCACAGATACATCCATCTGTCTCTGTGCCTTCTCAAACTCAGTTTGATGTGACTCCAATAAATGTGGAGTCACAGCCCCATTCTCTCACAATAACTACACATCAATCACCAAATACTTCTTCACCATCTCTGGATGTGGATATGTTATTCCCATCAATTCCTGATTCTCCCTCTTTACAACTCAGGGAGGAGCCCCACTCAAATACAGGTGATCATCATCTTTTAGATGATTTGTTGGATCACCCGCAAATTCTTTCAGATATAATTGAAGGATCTGTATCAACAAATATCAAATCAATCTATACAGATTCAACAATTATATCACTTTCAATTTCATCTTCTTTTCCTTCTTCAACGGATATCACTCATCCGTTGACAAGTGGTTGCTCTTCAACGGATAAGCTTAACAGCAGTTATCCGTTGATAACAACAGTTTCAACTTCAACGGATATTCCACATCCGTTGATAGTCTCTACACAAATAACTGAAATGATTCCAAGTGTAGAAGACATGAATACTGTGCAATCACTTTTAGGATTGAGGGCAGGGAGTGAAAATTTGAGTGAGAGGCTGGGTTGCTCCCAGGCAAAAGGAGAGATCGAGAGCACAAAAATGCATGCTATTTCTTCCAGCATGGCAAAAGTCAGTGAGTGGAGTACCACCTTAGAAGGTGAAGGTGAGGGAGTGAGATGTGTGAGCCAGGGGGAGCCCCTGATGCAAGAACATAGAGAAAAAGAGAGAAAAGCAGGTACAGTTGATACAAGGGTGGAACCAGCCATTGCTCATGAGTCAATGATTGTGGATGATGCTGAAAAGGAAAGACAATTTCAGCAACATTACAAAGCTGTAATTGATAACATTTCCTTGGATGCTGACACTTTTACTCATCCTGTGACAGCCTATCAACTGTTGGCTGCTCAGGGCAATGAGGAGGCAGAGAGGACACTACATCTAGTGCACTCAACAGAATCTCTTCAAAGGGATAAAGCTGCTATTAACAGGATGCCTTCTACAGCTGGTGAGCCATCTGAGGAATTTGGAGTAAATTCTGATGATGATGACTCTATTTCTTCTGATGGAAGCATGAACATAGGGGGAGATGAAGACCCTAATTCCATTCCTAATCTACCTGAATGGGCCTTGACTAAGGAGCATAGAACAGGTGAATTCAATGTCCACTTGGTCAAACAAATCATCACTATTCAACAGGCCATTCAGAACACTTCAAATGCAAATATCAAGGCTATCCTCCAAGCTCACCTGGACTCACTGCATCTCATAAAGTTGCAGAAAGTAAAGCAAGATATGAGTCTAGATGATCTCAGGAAAGATATTGCTGACTTGAAATCCTTCACTTCAGAAAAATTGGATTCAGTCATGCCCTATGGTACTTTGCAGGACTTGGTTTCGAGATTGAAAAAGGAATCAGTTACTGAACAAAGGCTGGCCAAGTTGGAAGACAGAGTTCAAGGAATTGAAGATTCTGTGGCCACCCTTCTTCTCAACCAACAATCTCAAACCAATCTCCTAATGCAGCTGGCAAAAGCACAAGGCTTGACCCCTCTCCTTGATGATAACAAAAAGGGGGAGAATAAAAGGGAAGGGGAAGGAGAGCCCTCTACAAAGATTCAGATATCTAAAGTGCTAGTTCCTGCCATCACTACCTCTCCAATCATTCAAATCAAGGGAAAACCTGATGGAATTGATTTGATTCAGCTAGCAGCAGCTGAAATACAAATGAAAGAACAATGGAGGAGAATTGATGAAAGGTTGCAATTGGTGTTTGGTTCTACACAAAATAAATCAACATCTGTGAAATTTAGCACAAAGATTGAACCAATCAACATGGAGCTCAAGCCAGTAGGGAGAAATAAGGTTGGAGAGACTTCTTTCAAGAATTTAAAACCTATGGTTCTAAAGCCTAACACTAGATCCAGTATGGACTCCACAAAGAATCCCCTAGACTTTGCTCAGATGCAGGAAGTAGACTTTCCTCTTCCAAAACCTGATGGAGACAAAGTTCTAAGTGCAAGCATCATAAAGAAGAAGGAGACCAAGGACAAGGGTGAGAGAATGGACATGGCCTTTATCTATAGAGAGGGAAAGAGTATCTGTGTGATGCAAGGACATCCCAAATTTCTAAAGGCCAAAAGGGAAGAAACCAGAAGGTTGAAGAAAGAAGCTGTAAAACTCAAGGCTGACAAAAGAGCACAAGCAAAGCTTGAAAAACAGCTAAAGTCAAGCCAAGTTGAAGAAATGAAAGGAATTGAAGTCAGGGGTGAAGAAAAGATTGCTAACTTAGATGAGGTTCTTGGGAGCATATTTGGTGAAAATATGGAAGAAAGAGAGGAATGGCAGAAGGGAAACAGAAGAAAGGCCAAGGCACACAGAAGGAGTGAAGATAACCCTGAAGATACCAAATCTATATCTAAACCACTACCTTCCATACCTAAACCTTTTGTTGCTGATCCCTCTATAAATATCCATGGTGAACCAATCATTCCAAAAGAGGAACCTATTGATTGGGACAACATCACATTGCCTACCTTTTTAACCACTCTACCACTACCAAAGAAACAGAAAAGAAAATCTAAATCTACACCTCCCCTAACCTCTAAGAAATTCACTCAAAAACAAAAACCTAACCCTAAGCCACCCATTTCTAAAGATGATTATGTTCACATCTGTGACATAAAAGAAGCTTCAGACATTAATCTCTATCTGGATGAGCTGGAGGAAGTAAGGGGAATAGCTGCCTACAGACAGCTACCAGAGAGATTGGTTTTCAGATATAAGGGAGCTGGGGAAAGAACATGGCCTCTCTACAGGATTCTAAATGAAGGCTACTCTACCTTGATCAGAGTCTTTTCAGCCATCAAAAAGGATTCTGGCTTTACCAGAACAGCCAAGACTGAAATTCTCAACAAGATTGCCAACATAAGGAAGACTTGGAGGGAACCAAATGCTTTGCCCAGAACCTTACTCATACAAGAAAGGGGAACTAAAATTCACAAATCACCTCATTGGTTGATGGAATTTAGAGATGACAAAGGAGTCAGAAGATTTTTCAGACTTGAAGACCAACTCAAGATTGCCAGCAATGAAACTCTCAAAGAAATGCAATCTAAGTTGGATATCAGTGATGAAGATGAAGCTGAATTCTTCAGACAACTCCAACTCCAATTTGAGGAAAATGACAAAGGGCTAGGAAAGAAAACCAGGGAACAAAGAAGAAAATAATGATTTGCTCAGGCTAGAGGAGCACCCTTGGAAATACTGTAAATCTTCAATTACCTCCTAGTACATACACTTTTGCAGCACTTTTATATTTCTACTTAGTTTCAATTCAAATATTTGTTAAGTGTTTTGTTATCATCAAGTTAACCCTGAATTTATGCCTACAATTCTTATAGACATAAATAGGGGGAGATTGTTAGGAATATATGTGCATTAGTTTGATGATATGTTTAACAAAATACTTAAGTAGAAATTTAGTGTCAGTAGCCTCAACGGATAAGACCACTTTGGCTATCCGTTGATGGTGTAGCTTTACTTAGAAATAAGTCTAGTATTGTAGCATATTTCAGTCTCTGTATTTAAAATGTAATTCTTAGAAGTTGAGAGAAACTATAAGTCATGTTGACTACTAGATGATATGCAGATAGGAAGGCCAATTGTAAATATTTCATGCCTTGTAATTTTGTATAAATGAAGTGGTATCAACGGATGACTTAAAGACCTTCAACGGATGAGAAGCTAAGCTTCAACGGATGTCTCTAAAGCTTCAACGGATAACATCCTTCAACGGATGAGAGCATCAACGGATAAATGCATCAACGGATGAAAGCTTCAACGGATAACATCCTTCAACGGATGAAGTCATTAACGGATGAAAGCTTCAACGGATGTTCTGCTAATTAGCCGTTGATAAGTGGTAGTTGTACCTACAGACAGAGGCACATGGGTTGACAGAGAAAACTGAGATGTGGCAGCCGAATTTCAGGATCAACAGAAAAAGCAGCCGTTCTTCTTTAGTACAAAGATGCAATAGTCAACAAAGTACTGGAGTGAACAGGAGAAGAAGCAAGTGAAGAACTTATTTTACTATTGTAATTTTATATTGTTTTTCACTTGTACACTTGGTAATATATAAACCAAGAAGAAGCTAGTAATTAGAGAGAGATTTTCCAGAGCTGTTAAGAAATATCTTGAGAGAAAATTCATCTAGTTTGTACTAGGATGCAGCTGTGATCAACATTGTTGAACACAGATTTTCTAATATACCATCTCTGGTGGAACAACAAATCCACCAGAAAAGTTTTTAAAGTTTGTTGTGTTCTTTACATTTTGTGTTTGAATATATATCTGTCTGCATTAGCTCAAAGCAATTCATACACTTGTTCATCTAAAACACACTGCTTTAATAAACTTCTCAAAACCTGAAAAAGTTTTGAGATTTACATTCAACCCCCCTTCTGTAAATCTCATTGTTAGTCCTCTAGGAATAACAATACTAATACCAGATTAATCAATTGCAGGTCATAATGCACAAGTTGATGTAGATCTAACTTGGCATCTATACATTTGTTAATATCTCTTCCCATTAAACTTGGCTTGTATACATTTTTTCATATTTCTTCCCATATCATAGTTCTGCTTGTAAAAGCTTGATTATTTTAAAAAAGAAAAGAGTCGAGAACTCTGAGATCAAAGTCTTGGCAGTTTGGGCTCCGTCCATTTTTTGACACATTTGGACGAAAGATTCATTTTTATGGCACACCTGTTAAAAATTTGACAAAAATGGCACATAACGCCACTTTTTTGGGGGTTCTGCCACACCCACCCACAAGAAGTGGCGTTCTGGGGCATTTTTCATTTTACTTTTTATTTTTTTTCTCTCCCTCCCCTTTGTTGCCTTGTCTTGTGCATATTTGCAAGGGTAAAAATTACGTGAGGGCATATTTTGGAATGCTCAGATTTAATTTTCAAAAAAATATTTTGGTTTAATTCTTCTTTTGTTGAGTAGTGATGTAAACCTATTTGTAGTATATATTTTTTATTTTTATTTTTATTTTTTTGTATGGTTTTAGTTGCTTGAAAAAGGGTATCATGGGGAATATATTTTTTCTTGATGAGGGCTCATAATCAAGAATTTTAGAAGTTTAGTTCTACATAATTTATAAAAATATTATTTGTTTGGTGTAGACGTACATTTAGTGTGTTGTGAGCATTAGAAATAAAATTATTTTTTTAAAAAATAGAAAACATAGCAATTTGTACCGTATGAAAATGGTACTGCAAGTGTGTGAAATAGTACATCCATAAATTGAAAATGAAACTATGAAATGAGAAGGAAATTCATGAAACTGGTGAAAGTAGTAATACAACATGTGCTAGTCTGTATTGGACATGTAATTATCGGAAATGTAATCCTCATTTTTTAATAGTTTGTGTTGTTCCGCTTCCGTAAGCTCTCTACTAGATGCATGAACTGAATCATGTGCTAGTTGAAGCATATAATAACGACTCCTACGCAACAACATTCAATTATTTCCCTCCGAATACGAGTCACAGCTTTACCCACTTTTCGTCTAAATTCAGAACAATTAAGAGTTTGCTCAGGGCAAGGATATATAGATAGGGAATGACGAAGCAGAACCCTTACACGACTTTCAGATTTTTCACGTCGAAATGCCCATTCTCGGCGTACACCAGCAAAGTACTCCACTGGATCGCTTACCCTAAGACTACGATAATCGTCATCTCTTTCTCGTAGCAACCACTTGTGATTTGTGGACGATGACATCCTAGTAATGTTTTGATGAAATATGTGTAAGGGTGTAAAATTTATGTATTGTAAGTAGTTAGGTGATAATGAAAAGTTAATAATATTTTGATAAGCCTAACAGTTGTGGATGAAAAAAGTAATGAAGATGTACAGGCTGTTAATTTTGTTGATGTACGTGTCATTATTGTCAACCATGTGAAATGTGACAAGTCATTTAATTTATTGAAAGCAGTATGAAAATAATTCATAGACCCTTATCAGCAAATGAGTTAGGTATCCCGTGAGTACACAGTAGAAACCACATGCAAGCAATTTCAATAATTTTGAGATAAAAACTGAAAAGGTTCAAGTGGAAGGACACATGAAAAACAACAATGACAAGTCCAATCATATAAATGAAATACAGAGAAAAATATAACTATTTGATAAAAGTTTTCACTTTTTGCAAATGAAATTAAATAAATTTATTGCATTTACTTGTATCAATGTCAAGTCATTTCGTATTTTTATAATATACAGATGAAAGCTTGAAATTAGGCCAGGAGTCACATGTAAACTTATCCCATTAATATCTTCAATCTCCTATTACAACCACGTGTTTGGCTTATAAATATATCCTTCCATGTAACCCAAAACCCCAACAATCTCTCATATTTAAGTAAAATCTTAGAAATGGATAAAGGGAAAGGAATTGCAACCTCTGCAACACTGTTCTGCGATACACGTCCAAAGAAGAAAAATGAAGTTTTCACTAAGAAATTGATTGAAGAAGAAAAGGCTAAGAAGCGAGCCTCGTACGACCAAGAGCAGTTTATGAGAATGATGCGAAGGATGAAGGCTAGAGAAGAGATAAAGGGTAAAGACTGGGTCCCAAATCATGATGAGTTCTATGGATTTAGATTGGTGAACTTTCAATTGATAGACGCCTTCATAGAAGAATCAGGAAAACTTGAGAAGTCTTATAAAGACTGTTTCATTACTAAGGAGGAATTTGTTCATTTGAAGGAAGGACTCTATGATAAGTACCATCGAATGCAGGAGGAGATGATTGAAAGAGAGGATGCTGAAATAGCACAGTATGTTGCAGCTACGGAAGAGGCTTAAGAATTAAGGGAAATCGAGGATGCCAAGAAATGCGAGGAAGAGGAGATTGCGGATGGAGAGTATGATGAGTATTATGTTAACCTTGCGGACCCATGCAAAAGTGTAGCGTTGATGGTGGTCATGTTGTCATTATATTTCCATTTCATTTTTTCTGTTTTTATTGATGTATTATTTTAGTTTTCTGTTCTTGTCATTTAACGTTATTTGCAGTATGTGAAAGTTTTAATTTCGTTAAGCTTGAACTTTTTGAATATTATTTACCAAGCACTTTGAAAAGTAATACCATAAACGAAAGTGACCAGATCATGACATAATAAAAACAACAAGCCTGAAAGTGACCAGAACTAAAAAAAAATAAGTCTGAACTAAATACGTAATCAACGAAAGTCATACATGAAAAGTAGTATTAATCATCCGCATAACAACAAGTCTAGATTGAATACGTAATAAATGGAAATTAGAGGAAAATGCTAGAAACATGAAAAATAGTATTGATCATCCACAAAACCTCCCTCCGGTGTGCATAGCATCCCCTTTCCTTTCACTACTCTACGAGGCTGCTGCCTCAGCTGTATAGGAGGATCAGGTTCCTCATCGTCGTCATCCTGCTCATCAATCTCATCTTCCATATCCGCCTCCTGCATGACTGGGGGTGTATGCATCTGACACCCCTGCTCATATCTCTGTGAGGAGGTATCATGTACTAACAAGGGTCGAACCCCTAGCCGGGGTCTGGAAAGTTTAGCAAAATAAATAGATTATACTTGTAGAGACCTCCTACATAGAAAAAAGATATGTCATCCTTACAATTATGTGTGTGTATATACATACATATATATATATATTCTTTACTTTTGTTGCTTAATTGTTAATGTTTTCTGTAAAGCATGGAAATGGAAGGGCACGTGAATGTCAATTTTTTTTTGGGGTGGAGTGGTTATTCGAGAAGGTACTAATATCAACTACTCTATCGATCCCAAAAAAATGATGTTTATTAGGTTTGGTACCACTTTTGATGAGCTTAAACGTCTTGTCTACAATTTAATGAATATTAGTTCGTATCAATGGAATTTGAAATTGAGTTTGAAGTATCCTTACCATGGTTGATATACCTAGTTGAAGGTTTTTATCAAATGGATATATTATGTGATGATGATGTTACATGCATGTTAAATGTCCCTACCATGTTGCTGAACATTCAAGGAGATGTTTTCTTGTTCATAGAAATATAGAAAATTGCTGTTGATGACCCGTACTCATTCCAACTTAATTTAGGGTCACAACCGACACAAATAACATACGACACTAATGTCAACCCAGGGTGGTCAACTCTACTTTTTCAAGGTGGAGAGTACAGAGGCGAAACTAGTGAAAAATGTGAAAGGTATGGAGGGGGCAGTAGTCAACATGATGGAGGGTATGGTGGGGGGACTAGTCAATATGGTGGAGGGTATGGAGGGGGAGTAGTCAATATGGTGGATGGTACGGAAGGGAGACTAGTCAATATGGTGGAGGGTATGGAGGGGGGAGTAGTCAATATGGTGGAAGGTATGAAGGGGGACTAGTCAATATGTTTGAGGGTATGGAGGGGGGACTAGTCAATATGGTAGAGGGTATAGAGGGGGGACTAGTCAACATGGTGGAGGGTTTGGAGGGGAGAGTACTCAATGAATTGTAAGTAAGGAGACATTTATAGGGAAACATAACAATTAGGTGACAATGGATTCATACAGTAATTCATAATAAATTTATCACACACACACACACACTATCTGAGTAGTCAGATCATTCTGAAATTTATCATAATAATTTTAAAATCTCAGAATAATAGAGTACAATATCACAATACAATATTTGAATATATTGTTTGAAAAATGATACAACACATTGCATTATCTATCATATTCTGAACCTCACTTCATATGTTTTTTATTCATCATCGGACAAGTAGCAATCAGAAACATATTCGGGACTCGTAGCAAAATGATGATACATTCTTGCGCTGTGATGGTCGCCATCTTCAGCAAACTCCCTACATTTTGTTTGTAGATCCTTCCAGTTTAAATACATTCTCATTCGATTCTCTTCCTCTCTTGCACGGAATAAAGCTAGTTCCAGTTGTTGAGGGGTGTCTCGCTGCATGTGTATGGCGCGTTGTTTAGTTATTCGCACTCCATGCTCTTGACATTGGGATATACATCTTTGCAAACACCCTACACACCATTTCCACTCCATATGCATCGTGATTACTGAACCTCTTGAGTAACGTAAATTCGGATCCATTAAATATCTAAAATCGTCATCACAAAACCATTTCGACCAATAGCTCGAATAATATCATCAGGAGTGTAACTCATTTCTCTTCAATTAATATACAATATCAACTTCCGAACAACATCCTATTTAGATAATAAACAAAAATGAAAGGCCACTTCATTTTAACTATATTTTTAGTAAAAATTAAATATTACATTGTCAAATCAAAAACTATTGTACCTCATCATGAAGTAGACATGCCTATAACATTCACGTGCTACTTAATTTTCATACTGCTTTCAATAAAATAATTGACTTGTTAAATTATACAGTTTTTCCTTTTGCTGCATTTGACAAGACTACTCATTTACTTTGTTGCATTCTCCATGTGGCTACCTAGCAGTGGCATGCCTTGATAAATTTAATTTGACAACCGACACAAATAACATACGACACTAATGTCAACCCAGGGTGGTCAGATCTACTTTTTCAAGGTGGAGAGTACAGAGACGAAACTAGTGAAAAACGTGGAAGGTATTGAGGGGGCAGTAGTCAACATGATGGAGGGTATGGTGGGGGAACTAGTCAATATGGTGGAGGGTATGGAGGGGGACTAGTCAATATGGTGGATGGTACGGAAGGGAGACTAGTCAATATGGTGGAGAGTATTGAGGGGGGAGTAGTCAATATGGTGGAAGGTATGAAGGGGGACTAGTCAACATGTTTGAGGGTATGGAGGGGGGACTAGTCAATATGGTGGAGGGTATAGAGGGGGGACTAGTCAACATGATGGAGGGTTTGGAGGGGAGAGTACTCAATGAATTGTAAGTAAGGAGACATTTATAGGGAAACATAACAATTAGGTGACAATGGATTCATACAGTAATTCATAGTAAGTTTATCACACACACACACTATCTGAGTAGTCAGATCATTCTAAAATTTATCATAATAATTTTAAAATCTCAGAATAATAGAGTACAATATTACAATACAATATTTGAATATATTGTTTGAAAAACGATACAACACATTGCATTATCTATCATATTCTGAACCTCACTTCATATGTTTTTTATTCATCATCGGAAAAGTAGCAATCAGAAACATATTCGGGACTCGTAGCGAAATGATGATACATTCTTGCGCTGTGATGGTCGCCATCTTCAGCAAACTCCCTACATTTTATTTGTAGATCCTTCCGGTTTAAACGTATTCTCATTCGATTATCTTCCTCTCTTGCACGGAATAAAGCTAGTTTCAGTTGTTGAGGGGTGTCTCGCTGCATGTGTATGGCGCGTTGTTTAGTTATTCGCCCTCCATGCTCTTGACATTGGGCTATACATCTTTGCAAACACCCTACATGTCATTCCCACTTCCTATGCATCGTGATTACTGAACATCTTGAGTAACGTAAATTCGGATCCATTAAATACCTAAAATCATCATCACAAAACCATTTCGACCAATAGCTCGAATAATATCACCAGGAGTGTAACTCATTTCTCTTCAATTAATATACAACATCAACTTCCGAACAACATCCTATTTAGATAATAAACAAAGATGAAAGGCCACTTCATTTTAACTATATTTTTAGTAAAAATTAAATATTACATTGTCAAATCAAAAACTATTGTACCTCATCATGAAGTAGACATGCCTATAACATTCACATGCTACTTAATTTTCATACTGCTTTCAATAAAATAAATGACTTGTCAAATTATACAGTTTTTTCTTTTGCTGCATTTGACAAGACTACTCATTTACTTTGTTGCATTCTGCATGTGGCTATCTAGCAGTGGAATGCCTTTATAAATTTGCAGTTGTAGAGTGACATTGATACAAGTAACTTTACTTCATTTCATCTGCAAAGAGTGAAAACTTTTATCAAAAAGTTATCTTTTCCTCTTTATTTCATTTATATGATTTTACTTGTCATTATTATTTTTCATGTCTCCTTCCACTTGAATCTTTTCAGTGTTTATCTCAAAATTATTGAAAATGTTTGCATGTGCCTTATACTGTGTATTCACGGGATACCTAACTCATTTACTGATAAGAGTCTATAAATTAAAACCTACACAACCATAAGACATATTGCATGTCTTTTGTCATTACATAAGTTACAAACCATTTATACTACATCTCAATGGATTCAGTACAGTATACATCACTAAGAAACCTTCGGCCGGCAAGTCAAATTCAGTGGAGAATAAAAGTTCAAGTATCACGACAATGGGATGACTATAAGAATAACAATGTAGCGTATCGAGGTTTGCAGATGATACTTGTTGATGAATATGTAAGATGCTCTAAAAACTTAATCTTGTCAATCACCAAATTCATTTATATGATTCTCATAAATCTATTCATGGGTTCGTACAACGCAACCGTATGCATGCATGGATCCCGTTTGGGAGGTAGGTCGATTTCATGGTCGAATTGTCGAAGGTCGAACTTATGATATTTCAAATTTTCTTGTGACACCCTACGAGGGCAATTATAAATGTGTCGAAGGGGACATGCACATTCTCTTTTCTTATTTAACTCAAATTACTGAAGTTCCTGGCACTTATGAAGATGTATTTGACTTTGTTGATCTTTCAACAATTGATGAAGTTCACTTCCAAAATGATCATTGCGTTGGTAATTATTGTACTCCATTTTCATTGAACCTTTTCGTATTACATTTCGTTATATATTAACATTTTCTTCTTTTTTGGGTTATAGATGTGGTTGAATTAATTGTTGACCAAGGAAATGTACAACAAGTTACAAATGCAAGAAATGTACAACAAAGGTCTTTGGAAATGGTTATTGGTGCTGAAATGTAAGAAAAACAAGTTAATCCATCCTAGTGCAAAGAATTTTTAAAATATGTATTCTATTTCCTCAATATTGCTACTATATTGCAGTAACAAAGTTAAAGTTGTCTTTTCGGAAGCAAATGTTGTACTAGTTAATAGGGAGTTGAACTTCGCTGCTCTGCAACGTCTACACCCATATACCATCACCATTTCTGGATGCAAAATGAACCTTGATACTGATACCGGCGAGACCTGGCTGACCGATGCACCTTCAACCAGGTTTTACGTTAATCGTCAGAGTGCGGAAGACAGTGAGTTACGATGTAGATTTAGGGTTAACAATACACCTCTTATGTGGACACGAAGTATTGGTGACCCATTGTTGAACCTGGATCGCAGCATGTTGACGAGAATCATTGTGTTTTGATTTTACGGCCTGCATTTTTCCATTTGGTATTTTGTATCTGCATTATTTTTCCATTACGTATTTTCTTTTTGCATTTATGCATTCTAGATCTATATTAGTTGTATCTTTCTTTATTGTAATGTTATTATCATTAATAGTTGCGTGCTAATTTCAATTTTGTGTCGAATTACTGTTTTGTATTAATTCTTTCTTAATTTATCATGAATTTATACTACCATTTTTGGGTAGTCAAAACTCGTAAATTTTCAATTTATTTATTTATTAAAATATAAAGTAATCAAAGTACTACAAAAGTACTACTACACGGAAAAAAAATTACAAAAAAAATAATTTGCAACTACATTTGAAAAACCCGTGAAAACGTGTCTTCATAAAAAAAATGTGCACTCGACTCTCATGACACTCTTTTTGAAACTACGAAAGTCATATATATACAACTTTTTAATTAAAATAAAAAATACGTAATAAAAATAGGTTTAAAACATTAGAGTTTAAAACATATCCTTGACATGATTTTTTACCTGGAAGGGAAAAAAAAGCCCCAGAACGCCACTTCTTGTGGGTGTCTGTGGCAGAACCCAAAAAAATAGAAAAAAAGGCCCCACATGTCGGGGGAGAATGACCCTCAATGTCACTTTAGTAAAAGTTGACCCTAAATGTCACTCCAAGACGGAGTATAAGGTTCCGTTATATACTTTAACCAAAAACGCTAATGCGTCTTACGTTTTTCATTTTTTTTTTATTTTTTAAACATTGAAAACGTGGTTTGAAAAATTGTTTTTGGGATTCAAAAACAATGTTTGTAGTTTAGTGTTTGTCTTTTTTTATGAAAACGGAAGTTAAGAGTGAGTTTACAAACCTTGCCTTTTTTTAATTTATTTTATAAACTTTTTAATCAAAATGCTAGATAATATTGTGTTTTGAAGATTAAAACACAACTTTAAGGGGTATTTTATTCGTATTTTATCCATATATATAAATATTTCAATATTTTTAAATTTTAAGTTGAGAATTAGTGAACCAAAAAAATATTAAAAAGTGGGCCCTAATTTAACTATTTTTAATATTTTAGGGTTCACCAATACCCTTTTGGGTTTTAGAAATATTAAAAAATAAATTAATAAAACATACACCGATGCCCTAAACCCTAGAGTCTAAACCCTAATTTAATCTAGGCTTAGGGCCTTTAGGCTAGGAACCGAACTGTAATTATTAACTGTTTTTAATATTTTAGGGTTCACAATTCTCAATTTGGGTTTTAAAAATATTAAAATATTTATAAATATGAAAAAAAATACGAATAAAACATCCCTTAGAATAAAGCGAGAAGAAAAGAAATTGAAAAAACCAAACATGAATCTCCGTTTTAACATGCAAAACGGAACTAAAAACTGAGTTTACAAAAACCAAACATGAATCTCCGTTTTAACATTGAAAAAAAAAAGAAAACGCAACACGCATATGCTTTTTACATGTTGAAAAAAAAATAAAAAATAAAAACGGAACGCGCAATTGCGTTTTGAATTATAGAAAAAACTGACCCCGAGGCCCGTTTTGAAGTGACATTTGAGGCCATATTTTTTTAAAATGACATTGGGGGCCATTATATCCAAAAGGTGACATTTGGGACCAACACCCCAAAATTGGCGTTCTCTGCAATTTTTGTCCAAATTTAAACAGGTGTGCCATAAAAATGAATATTTCATTCAGATGACAAGGGACGGAGCCGGCAGTTTGCATCTGACTCAGAGGCACAGATAACTGAAACCTGAAGCACAAATTTCCTTTCGAATAAACCCGGAGCTCAGAAAAATAATATATATTTTGAACCCCAGCATATACATTATTTCTAGTAATCAATAAGAGCAGAAGACATATACCACTACAATACAAGCTATGTTTTCTGAAATTTTTGATATTGATACAATCATCTTCTCTGGTGGAAGTCGATATTTAGCTTACCTCTTGTACAAGAGGCTACAATTATTACACAGCATTAAAAGAGAACAATGAAAATTGAGGAGTAACTTGGGATGGTAGGAGTTCACTACTAGAAACGATGAGAAATATTTAGTGTTTTCCAGATGTTACTGGCTTAAACAACACGTGTAACAGCAGCATGTATTGCATCAGCTAGGTGTGGAACAGTTCTAGAACTCAAGCCTGCCATGCTAATGCGCCTGCATATACAAATTTTAAGTTATATACATAAAACAATTAAGACTGCAAAAGAAACTACTTGGGGTAAAAGAACACTATAAGAAACTGATATCTTATTAATAATTACCCATCAGACGTCATGTAGATATGATATTCTTTGGTCATGAAGGCCACTTGCTTCGAGTTGAGACCCGTAAAAGTGAACATTCCAATTTGCTTGATAATGTGACTCCAGTCCCCAGGCGTACCTACAAAACCAACACAAGTATTGAACAAATTTGCTTAAAATGCATGACGTCAGACATCTTAAAAAGGAACAGATAGCTTGCTTCTCAGTGATCATATGATCCAAATCTAGGTGAACTTCCATATTGAGGAACCGATGCTGATGACTGATATAAACCATAGAAGAAAAGACAAAAAAAATGCAAGAAGAAAGAAAATAAAGAACGCATTGTGAAGAGGTTATGCAATCACTACAACTCTAACCAAACGTCTCTAACATCTTACAGAATATCCATTACATGGTTTTAAGGCATCATAAATGAAGTAAGCAAATGTTTATGCATTAAAGGTTATCGTGTTTATAACTTTAAGTTCTTTAAAAGCTGCTTTAAAAATAAAATAGTGAAGAGAGTTTAACATATGGGAGTAAGTAGCTAGTAGTTCAAACCAAAAACCTCTTTTTAAAGTTGTGCATAAGCCAAGGTAATGACAAAAACTGAGGAGCCAAGGGGCTCTCATCTGAATTTGTTTTGCGTAAAATGATCGATCCAAATCCTAAATCGTTAAGCGCGAGTCCTTAGAAATGAGTTTATGTTTATAGTGAGTATGTTTTGAATAGATCCTCGAGTAGAGGAGTCCACTCGAGAGTTAGAGCCAGACATGCTTGACAAATATCCTCACTTATTTAGTTAAATCAGATTCTGAGGACAGAATCTTTTTAAGGGGGAGAGGATATAACGACTCGTATATTTCTCATATTATTACTAAATAGTTAAATGAATAAAATATGTGTATTGGTTTTGATCACTATGTGTTATTTTATTATTATCTATATATGATTTATGGTGTACCGGCATCAATTTAAAATATCATGTATGCCAAGAATCTTAAGACTAAAATTGATAGCAAAAATAATCGGAAGAAAATGGGTGTAACTGTCCACTGCACCAACATATATAAAAATCATATCCAAATGGAAAAGGAAGTAGATGCATGATGAAATTGTAAATATACCCTAAGATTTTTACTAATATTTTTAGAATTATTTGTTCCTGGCATTCTCCATTCGAGTTTCTGTGTCCTAAACTTTTGTTGTTATATAAAGTACATGGGCGTGCTCAGCTTTATGCATGGTCAAAAGGTTCAAGTGAAGATGTAGCTGCACAGTAACTCCACACTTAAAATAATAACTGGTACCTCTAGATTTCAGAGCATTAAAAAGTTGTTGGCGCATGCTAATAATACGTTCAGCCATTTCTTTCAGTTCAATAGTCCACTGATGGTACATGTTCCTGCAAGCAAAAAAGGTTTCAAAGATTATTCTCCTAGCTTACACTTGACTTAAAAAATCTGTCAAATCTTGAATAAAAAAGTAAGGTTTAATTTTTGTTTTTATTATCAATCTTTGATACAGCCAAGTGATTCAGCTCCTAGCCTTTGTTGTTTGCAAGGAATATCAATAATATTCCCTCGGTGTTTATAATTTATACTCATCTTCCCTTTAAAAAGTTTCATGAACAAGTTTTGGTCACTTTGTAGTAGTACATTCAGAGGGATTATTTAATACCACCCACTTGATAGGACAATACTACAAGTAAATGAACTAGATCTTCATTTAAATTAGTCCATGGGATAATTTATGGATGAAACTTTATACAAAATTCGAGTAAATAAGCTATCAGTCCAGAACAACCAAGTAAATAAGCTATCAGTCCAGAACAACCATGTCCTTTATTCTTTAGATGATCGAATATGACAAGTTTCTCAGGCAGTCTATAAAATTACCTGTCCTTGAGAATGGTAGCGACAATAGATGCACCATGAATGGGTGGGCTTGAATACATTGGTCTGATCACAAGTTTTAACTGGCTTTCAACTCGACTCGCAACATCAGCAGCCTTACAAACCTACATAGTGGAACATGTGGGTCACATTACAGCTCTTAACATATCCTAATATACACATTGAGCAAATTAATTACAGCTACTAGAATTATTTAACCACTCCATTTTTTAACATCTTAAATTTCATACGGAAATCTGGAGACATGGTTCTCCAGCAGTAGATGTTTTCCAACAACACATATTAAGATACAGCAATAAAATTTTGTGTGCTACTTTTAACTTATTAGACGGTTCCCATTTTTACAAACAATTCAGTAGCTATTTTATACTATCAACAAAAAAACAATGGTAAATATTTCAGAAAAAATCAGATGTAAAATTTGTAGATGTCCAAGAGATAGAAATCAATCTTCAACCAATGCTTAGAGCGAACACCGATACGTAACTCATATAACTTGGTAGAACTTTGTATTTTCTCTATACTAAAATTTGCAACTGATCACACTGAAAGGGATAGATATTTCAGTTACGAGAATTGTGAATATTTGTTACTTGAAAAGGAGGTAGTATGCAAACAATTAGATGGCTAATAATTATAAGTGTGGAAAAGAGAATGAGTTTTTTTTACAGAAGAAGTGCTTGAAGTATAAATTACAAGAATATCTAGGGTCAGTTTAATTAGGAAGAGATCAGAGAACATATAAGATACATTAAAAAGATGACTTACGATGCTCAAGGCACCAACACGTTCCCCATATAACCCCATATTCTTGGCATAACTTTGAGCAACAAGACATTCACCGCCATCAGCTACAAACATACGAACAGGCTCTGCATCACGATCCAGACTTCCACTTGCAAATCCCTAGATTATTAATACCCGTTAAAACCTCAGAATAATATGACTACCATTTAGAGCATTATATCTCTACTCGTTACTTTTATTTAGGTCCCTGAAAATTAGGAATAGGTGATTCTGCCTTCAATGTATGTAAAATTCACCTGATAAGCACTATCAAAGAAAGGTAACAATCCTTTTGAGCGTATTAACTGCCTCATCTGTTCCCATTGTGCCAGAGTTGGATCAACACCAGTAGGATTATGAGCACATGCATGAAGGAGTACAATTGCACCAGATGGTGCAGAACCAAGGTCCTCTAACAATCCTGTCATTCATCATTAAGGACAAAACAGCGTAAACAAGAAGTGCAATTAAGGCTTTACCAGTATATATTATGGTCCTATACGGATCTCTCTCCCTCACTCTGCGTGTGTATTTAAATATTCACGATGTATATCAATGAGATTATATCAATTACCAACTATACAGGACACAAAACAAATTAAATTTATGGCAGAAAGTTTCACAATATCATCTACTGTAGGTTACTATATGATCGGGAGAAAACTTTGTCAAAGATTGAAATAATGGAAAAGGACTGCATAATTCACTTGGTCAAATTGTCCATCTAAAACTAAGTATAAACTCAGAATAAAAATCGATCTAACATGAATTTATATGAATTGCAACCTTGTATAATGTATATCAAAAAGACTTCCAGGTCTGAGAATAGGTAAACATGCTGACTCGGTACAGTTTAATACAATCTGAACTTGTGATTGGCCATGTAAAAACTTGTAAGACTCTTATCTTTTGAAATATGGTTCATATGAAGATAACAGGTGAGAATGTGATTTTAAATTCGCAACATTAACATGAAGAACAGTCCTACCTTGAAAGTTGAGTCCACGGGTTGTAGGGTCATAGTATCGGTACGTACTCACTGCCAAACCTGCTAGAGCAAAAACTTTGGGGTGGTTTCCCCATGTTGGTTGAGTAATATACACAGTCCGCTGCAAAGTTAAGACTAATATGAGTAGATTTATAAGACTAATTATGAAAACCAAAAGTAATTTTCAACTGCTTAGGAAACTGGGGAAAAGGACTAAATGGTTTTTCTACCTGGTGATAATGTCTAGCCAAAAATTCGGCACCAACCCGTAGGGAACCAGTACCAGACAAACACTGTACAGTTGCAACCCTGTTCTCCTGAATTGCGGGACTGTTATAAAACATACAGGATTATTAATGTCATTAGACGCATTAAGCTAAAAGAATGAAACTAGTGCACCAAAAAAGCACAATGTAATACATACGATGAGTATAGTAATCCTCAAATGCCAAACCCGTCCAATCTTAAGCAATGGTCTTGTTTAGAATGAATACATTCAATAAAACAACAAACTGTATTTTCATATTGCACAACTGTTATACAAATCTCACAGACATTTATATACCGTTCAGTAACAGTTTACCCAAGTTTAATCATCTAATCTCCACATAATCTGAACAGAGTATCATGTCAGCTAAAACTCTGGTACTACAGGAAAGTACGAGAGAATATATAAATTTAGAAGAGATACAGAAAGACCATAACAATTTAATTATGCTCACTTGAAGGCCAGGAGCTACAATTTATACATAAGCAATCAGTAACAAAGTTGTTTAAATTTAATTTTGATAAAGAGAATTGACATCTTTTGTACCTGTTGGCACCAAGTATGAGCTTGGCACTAAGCTTATTAAAGTCGGCCAGTCCAACAATTGGAATATACTCCTTATTACGAGAGCTGCACATAATGAAATAAAATATTCATCTCAGCACTTTCCTGATTATGAATTATGATATCACAAAAAATAAGGGATAATTTAACTGGAAAAAGAAACAAACACTGACCTGTCATTAACAAGTAGCTTTTCTGCTTGTCTCACAACATTCAAAACAAGAGGCTTTCCTTCCTATTACACGAATAAAAACATCCAAACATTTTTGGATCAGAGATATTGCTTAAGCACTGTACAGCCAACGTGTAGGAGATTGACTTTGATAGATTAACAGACAATGTGAAAACAAAGTGAAGGAAAAACATTCCCACTAGACTGCAAAACGTCTCTCTAAAAAGATGCCTTATCAAGGACCATGATGTACATGAAATGTTTGTAGTTAGACAGATGTTTGCAGATAGAAATTATAATTTAAAGTACTACTAGCTGTAAGAGCTGCAACTACTATATTATCAGATAATTGCAAATGGGAGGAATGCCTCCAATAACACGCCTCTCCGTCTCAAAACAAAACAAAAAAAAAATCGCTGCCTAAAGTTATATTAGGCTGTACATCGATTACCATGTCATTAAACAAATTCTAAATGCTCACCTCTGTTCGATAAGCACCAACGCCCAAGTTCAACTTCGATGGACTGGAATCTTTGTTAAATGCTACAGTGACCTACTTGTTTATAAAAAATTAGAGGAAAAATAGTGTCAGTTCAAGAAAAGCATCAAGATCCAGCATTTTTAATGTTAATGAAAAGAAACCAATCAGTTTGGTACAGAAAATGATACACTTACAGCTCAAGGAGCAAATTTATGAAGACATGGAAAAAGTATCGAACACTACAATTCTACACACCATACTCTTAAAGAACATTTAGATACTCGATATGCAACCTATACTTTTCTGTAATAATATTAAGCTTCTTTCTACTAGCCAAGTATACTGTCACCTTTTATTACAAAATATCAATATAATCAGTTTAGCTAGTGTATGCAAGCGTCATAGAAAAAATGTAAATCACAATACAAAGTTTTGGTGGTTATATGTAGGAAAAATACATTATTTATGCTTTGACATTAAGTGTGCAATGTATTGTACAAGGATTCTAATTCCCTGAATAATACGAGTAAACCTAAATATTAAAAAAAAATTGATTCATTTCTATGGGATTGTATTTGTAATCTCTCCTTTAACTATGTATTATGATTCTACAGAAATGAACTAGAAAGATTATCGAAATGTAAATGAATGCAACAATAGTCCTTTAAATCTAAGATTAATAAGGTAATAATTAGTAAATTATAATCCATAACACAAACATAGCCAATGTGAATAGAAAGAAGTCATTTCTCCTTAAAACAAAAGTTTCAGAATAGGAAACTGCAAGAGAATATCGAAAAACGATATAAAATACAATTCATATTTTTTCCTAGCACAGTTCGGGAGAATTATCAAATTTAACATGTTATCAGAGCTCTAGTATATCGAGTGATCACGAGTTTGAACACTATAGTCAAGTTCATGGGCTTATAGTGCTAGACCTTAACTAAGAGACTCTGCTTTCTTGAAATAGAAATATTACAAAAAAAAGGTCTTGATTAACTACAATCATTTAATAACAAAATTGTTGAACATATCATTATTTCAGCAAGGCACAAGATCACTGCAAACTACCAATTATGTGTATAACTGTATTTAAAGGTGGAGTAAATAATTGAGACAATAAAAAAAATCAAGAATGTGTTAAAAGAAAAGAGAGAGAGAGAGAGAGAGAGAGAGAGGGGGGAGAGAGAGAGAGAAGAGAGGGAGAGGAGAGAGAGAGAGAGAGAGAGAGAGAGAGAGAGAGAGGGAGGGAGGGAGAGAGAGAGAGAGAGAGAGAGAGAGAGAGAGAGAAGGAAAGAGAGAGAGAGAGAGAGAGAGAGAGAGAGAGAGAGAGAGAGAGAGAGAGAGAGAGAGAGGGACTAACGTACCCCAAGAATGGGATCTTCAGGGGCACGAGCAAGATGAGCAAACACAGAAGAATTTGAGGAAGTGGGTGAGCTTGAAATTGTATTATTAATCTGTGAATACGATAGAGATGAAGCCTCAAGGTGACGGGCCAAAGTAGCTATTCTCCGATCAGCTGTTGCCTCCATTTTCTCAATATTGTAGCTAAATTTTTCTGTCTATTCCGTGTATCAAATGTTTTGTATGTACAAATTTATAGTCGAGTTTGACAGCTTTTGTAATTTTGAATCGATTTTTCTGAATTGCAAGTTGCAACCAAAATAAATAAATTTAGTAAACATTATTGAAATTTCTGATTTGTAGGAAATTAAATAAAATATCATTATTTGATTTAATGCAATGATATTTTCCGTAACCGTTTTGATTCGAAAATATTATAGAAGTATTTTATCTGTTTCTTTTTAATAGTCATTTGACTTTTCTGCACTTATTTCAAAGTATTTTGACCGTATAATTAAATAATAATTTTTAAAATTTCTTTTTCTGAATAAAAATATATAATTAAAAAATTTTATTTCTAAAAAATTTAAAAAATAATAATTTTACTATACAGATTACGGTCAATGCATCTTGTATGTATCTCGTGGGTGCAGGAAAAATATAGAGTGCAGATGTGGGTGGGATAAAAAAATATAATACTTGGGCGAATTTATTACTTTATCTGGAGTAAATATACATTATGTTCATTAGGTTAGCGCCGGAAAAAAATATTATTTTAATAAATTTATTATTTTACTAAATATTATTTTATCGAGCTTCAATTAGAGTTTGAACGGAGTAATGTTACTCCCTCCATCCCAAAATACAATTCCTTTTAATTTTTTTTATGCATATTTTAAATTATATAAATGTCATAATTTCGCATACTTTTTTCTAAAAATTGTTTTCCTGAATTAAAATTTAATTTGTATACTTTTATTCAAAGAAAGAAAGTTTGAAAAATAATTTGTGGAGCCATTTTTTTTATTTGCCTTAAAATATGTGTCAAAATAACTTATATTTTGGGAGGGAACGAGTATTTAAAAAACACGTGGCGATAAGGATTGGGGGTTGGAGTATGAATCTAGAAGTAATAGGAATAGGAAGTTAAGGATATTTGGCACGCAATTCCATGCTGCTGCTTCCGTTGTGCCCCTTCCCTGCTCATTCTCCAAAGTCAATATTTTCTATCTACCATTTCAGAGAGATAATTATCGCTTTAATTTTCGGTACAAATATTAGATACAAATTAGAACCGAACCGATACATAACTAATTCTTATTAATATCATTGAATTTTACTAAACCGGAATATTTTTAATTTGCTTTTAAATTTGAGTTTGAGTTTGAGTTTGAGTTTGAGTTTTAAACCAGAATTATATTTTGGTTGGTTTACATTTAGATATACTCTCTTAAACCCAATCACAAAAATCCAAAACTTTATCAGTTCAAATTCGAGCCAGACCCAAGTAACTCGTGTTAATATAGAAATATTATTTTATATATATACTATTATATAGAAATACTATCATATATATATACATATTAGTATAATATATTGTAGTATTAGTATAATGCGAGCGATGGATAATTATATTGGTATTTAATAGATTGTGTGTTAGTCATTCCAATATAAAATATTTATGATGTAATTTTACTAATCAGCCCAATGAGGAGAGGATAAATATTCTAATGGGCGATCAGATATTACCCCCTAAAGATAATTTCATGTATATGGGTTTCGTTTTGCATAAAGAAGGGGGGATCGATGCGGATGTTACTCGTCGTATCAAATCAGTATGGCTAAATGGTGGGCGGCTACAGGAGTATTGTGCGATAAGAAGATTTCTTTAAAAGTAAAAGGAAAATTTTACAGGATAACGATTAAACCAGCTTTGTTATACGGGTCGGAGTGCTGGACATTAAAAAAAGGCTCAAGGGCATATGATAGATATAGTGGAAATGCGAATATTAAGGTGAATTTGTGGACGTACCATGTTGGATAGATTGTCAATTGGTTTTTTCGGAATCAATTACGAGTTGCGCCTATCACATAAAAAGTGAGAGAAGGACGGTTGCGTTGGTTTGGTCATATTCGGAGAAGAAGGGTATCTGCTCCAGTGCGCGGGGTGGAGGATTTACTGGTATCGGGATCAAGAAGAAAAGGGAGGCCAAGGCGGACTTGGGCTGACCTACTCACACTGGATTTGAGGGCGCTAAACCTTGGAGATGACCTGACCTCAGATAAGAGATCTTGGCACAGTCGGATTAGGTTGACATTAGTTTTGACTTTCGTAGTTTGCATGTGTAGCATGTAATTTAGTATACTTATTTTAATAATTTTCTTTGTTTAATACTTATACTTATTAAGTTTGGTAATTTATTTTCATCGTCATTAATAGTTTTTTAGTTGTTGGTGTAGGTGCTAAAATTTCACTTTTTATACTCATATAACTAATTATACGATATGGTAGATGGGTTGTGTTCTATTTCAGTTTTTTTTGGTAGGAATGTGGTAAATTCAAAACATTTAGTTTAGAGCGTGTTCTCCGAGGGAAATATTGAGTTTGTGGTATCAAAATGATTGCAATATGAGAAATAGAATAGACGTACGACAATCACTATTGACCTCCAAATCTGGGAGGAAAGGGTTTAAGTGATGTAATGAGCGAAAATTTTTACAGTTTAGATAAGTTTAATGTGAAGAAAATCATGGGGTGCCGGGGATTTTTTTGACGAAATAGACTTTTCATTCTTTAGAATGAAGGTAAAGTTACATACGCTATTCCTTCCCGGACACTGTGTAGGATTTATACACGATTGATACACCGGGTACGGTTGATTGATTGATGGATTGTTTTAGTATAATACTCCCTCTGTCCCTCCCATTTGTTTACACTTTCCTTTTTGGGATGTCTCATCCAATTGTTTACATTTCAAAACTTTCCAAAAATAGTAAAGTTTTTATAGTTTTTAAATTAACTACATCCACTATTTTCCTCCACTATAACCACTTTATACATATAATATTAATCGGTCCCACTACTTTACTCATTTTTTCAACTTTTCTCCACTACTTTATCATTTTTCTTAAACTCCGCGCCCCACCCAAATGTAAACATTTGGGAGGGACGGAGGGAGTATATACTATATTATATTATTGCTAATATTAGTATAAAAAATATTTATTTTATATTATCAAATCAGATCTTAATATTCTATTGAGAAACAATTTTGGTAGAGATCTCCTAACCCAAACCCAAACCCGATCTCGACGAGTTCAAATTTGATGATTGGGATTTGACAAAAAAAGTCGGATTCATATTTAATTTTTGCTAAACTCGTTTTACCAATCCGGCCATCTCAAAGTATAATTGCAGAGGGAGTGACTTGTACATATCATTTTTATAATTATTTTAAAAAAATAATAATTGGTACTTGAAATTTTATTTAAAATTAATTAAAAAATATAATTATAAAGGATAATAATTAAAAATATATTATAGATAGGTGTAAATGTAAATGAAAATGTACCACCACTTAACTTTTATTTAAAAAATGTAAAAATTTGAAATTAAACTACGGCGGTGAGATGGAATATTTAAATTAATCAGAAGTTGTCAATTGCACTCCTGCCGTGTTCTCTCTGAAATCTGAAAAGTCATTTATATATGCTCTTAATTTTTTAATAGAAGCTAAAATCTATAGTATTACTAATATATTTTGTCCTATAAAAGTTAAATTGATTTTTTGTTGGTAAAATTAGATGGGGCTTATTCTTAACAAGTCCCTTGGTAATTAAGAATACTAGATAAGATTAATAGTCTTAATTAATTTAATCCATTTTACCCAACTATCTTACCCTGTAACAGTTGTATTCAATCAGGTTGCTGAATGTACTTAAATTTAAAATTTTGTGATTCTCTAGAAATGCACTCAAGAAATGTTGCTTAAATTTTAACATGCATTAACATTCCACTCTCCACAGTGATCTGCAGTGCTTGATGAAGATAAGTTACAATGACCCCCGAATAGATGTTGGACTTGAAAAGGAAACATTAAAACCAGTCATGATTGACGAGACTCGATAGTGCAAATGATTACTCCCTCAGTCCCACCCAATTGTTATCGTTTCTGAGAGAGTGTCCGGCACGCATTTTAACTATTTTTTTTTTTAAAAATTCTTTTAGAAACGATAACAATTGGGAGGGACGGAGGGAGTATTTGAGATATCTGTCAAACCAATCGCTTGCTTCTTTAACCATTGAAGGTGTCATCCTATGCCATATTCCGCATTCTGCTATCATCTGGAGAAGAATACTCAAACCGGCATTTTCATGTCTGGACTGCTCTGAGTTTTGGTATTCAAAGACCTTCTAGAGGGCAACGAGGATCTTTCTCCCCTGTATGAGGTAAGCCACATTTTTTTCTTTTTCTTGAAGTTAAAAAAATAATCCTATGGAAATGAATTTATGAAAATCGGATGATGATTTGGAAGATGCTGAATCATACCAGTTAAAATCAGCAGAGGTCGTGGTGCAATGATTGGAATGGCGTAAGGTGCATCAAACTGTGAGGCTAAACCTGGAGCTATCTTGTCCCATACCTGAGCAGTTAGAGATTGTAGAACTTGTTTTGTAGTTGCAGTAAGCTGACATCCCTAGAAGTGGATCAATCCACACAGTTGACACACTATAATAACTGAGGAAAATTGAAGTCATAAGCAGTAGTTAGAAGTATGATATTCTGCAGTCGACATGACCGATTCTCGAGAATACGATGCAAGTATCCGAAAGTTGAAAAAGGCACCAAAGCTGCCTCACCTTCTCCACTACCTCTTCATCAATTTCACTCTTGTTCAAGTCCTTCTGTGCTTCTGTAGGAATGCAAACACCGATTTAACATCTGCAGTTCTGAAGGCAATTTGTTAAATGGAGCTTAATTCTGTATTTCAGTATAGCAAAAGTTCAAAGAAAGATCATGGCACAGTTCATCATCAATGTAATTACACGTCATGTATTAGCCAGAATATAACAAACACATACTAACTTGTCTCTTCAAATTTCAGTACTACAAGAGAGAAATTAATTTACACAGAATTATAGGCCAGGACAGTAGCAAGTGAAATGGTTCTGCATCAAATGATCATGCACCCTGACCTTTACCATTTTGGCTATCAATTTAAAAACTCTCCAAAGAGTTTAAAGTAAGATGAACTTACAAATGCACAGGCAACTAGGCAAGTAAGGAACAAACTACATGATGCTAGCGCTAAAAGCAAAGAACGTCGTGCTTTACAAGTAGGAGTACTCGAAAAGGGATTAAAAATGTGGATCAAAGAGATTAAATTTTCTTATTAGATCTCTTTCTCGAGTCATTTGCTCACCTATAATATATGGGCTTAATACTGTTAACTCGAGCCTGCCATTTTCCATTTTCCATGGCCAATCGAAATCCCTACAAGCACATTGCTCAAACAATCAACTTTTCCAAATCTTATTCCTGAGTATACATCTATAATTTAAAGTATAAATAACTTTAAAATTTTAATTTACTCGTACGCCAATTATAGGGACAACCGCTGAGTAGCGAGTGTCAGCAACTGCAGCAAACCATGAGTACATTCCTGCACCACAAGGTGTAACTGTTAATTCGGTATTTGGAATAATTAAAATTGTGTTCCAGTTTTTTAAGTATCATGTGCACACCTCCAAATGATTCACCAGTGATTCCTATCCTAGAAGGGTCTATTTCATCCCTTCTTGTAAGATAATCAGCCAGTTTTATCAAGTCTGAGAACTAGTTCAGAAAAGAAATGAGGATGCATCTAAAATCATATACTGTATGACTTATTAAATCTAAAAGGACAGAATCCCACTGTGTCATAATGGCACTGTATCACCTGTTTCCAAGCTAATACCAAAGCCTGCATCGAGACTAGAATCAGTTTCGGACTAACTCCATAACAGCATGTAAGTAGGACACAATCTTTAGATCAGTGGAAGAGGCTATATGTACTACATGTTGAAATATTACCATTTCAACTACCACTTCAGTTTGTGCCAAAACATTTACATTGAGGAATTATATACGTTGCTCGTGGGGTATATATACACATCTGTTTTTTTATATGCAATTTGTTGGATATTTTAGTGTAATTGGATTGACTAGTTGATCAATATAATCATAATATTAAATTGAACAAGTCGGGAGAGTGCGGAGTGCACGCTTTGTTCGAGTTTATTGTGATTTTGATATTATTGTTTATGAGACATGTTCATTGGCAGCACTCACACCTGTTGAAATAAGATGTGTCTGTTAATTTTAGTCATGACCGTTAAACTGAGATGTGTCTATTCAAAAGACTGAGATGTGTCTGTTGGCAAAAGACACATATGCTGACATCCATATATAGGTGTTGCATTGATCAATTTTAGGGGTTGGTTCATTTTCTTGAAATTCACAACAAAAACACATTCTCTCTTCTTGCAGAATTTTTGACTTACATGCCATGGGAAAACTATTGAACAAACAAGGAAGCGCTGCAAATGGGAAAATGATGATTACATCTTCCGCGGTCACATCTTGAACGGTATGTCTGATTCCCTTTTCGATGTATACCAAAATATTGATTCAGCGAAAGAATTGTGGGATTCTCTTGAATCCAAGTACATGGCAGAAGATGCTTCTCGTAAGAAGTTTCTGGTCAGTAATTTTATGAACTATAAAATGGTCGATTCTAGACCGGTGGTAGAACAATACAATGAATTGTTAAGGATTCTGGGACAATTTGTTCAACACAATTTGAAGATGGATGAATCTATCTCTGTTTATGGTGTTATAGACAAACTGCCACCATCATGGAAGGATTTTAAACACACCTTGAAACATAATAAAGATGATATGACGCTGGTTGAACTTGGAAGTCACTTCAGAATTGAAGAAGCTTTGAGAACTCAAGAAATTGAGAATAATCCTAAGGGAAAGAACCAAGTCGGTGATTCTTCTGTAAATATGGTTGAAGTTGGTGGACCTTCTAAGAATTCTAAGGATGACAAGGGTGATAAACGGAAGTTTAAAGCTAGATTGGTTATCCGAGGCTTTAGACAAAAAGAAGGGATTGATTATTTTGATACTTATGCTCCTGTTGCTAGGACTTCCACTATTAGGTTGTTAATAGCACTTGCTGCTATACACAACCTTGTCATTCATCAAATGGATGTGAAAACTGCATTCTTGAATGGTGAATTAGATGAAGAGATTTATATGAAACAACCCGAAGGGTTTGTTATGCCTGGTTATGAGAACAAGGTGTGTAAGTTGAAGAAATCACTTTATGGTCTAAAACAAGCACCGAAGGATTGGCATGATAAATTTGATAATGTGGTCTTGTCTAATGGTTATTTTCTTAACCAAGTAGACAAGTGTGTATATAGCAAATTTGATGCTTCTGGTAAAGGAGTTATAATTTGTTTATATGTGGATGACATGTTGATTTTTGGTACTGACCAAAATCAAGTGAATAAAATAAAAAGGTTCTTGTCATTTAATTTTGATATGAAAGACATGGGGGAGACTGAGGTGATTCTTGATATAAAGATCAAGCGTGAGAACAATGGTATTTCAATTTCTCAATCTCATTATATTGAGAAGATTTTGAAAAGATTTAATTTTAAGGATTGTTCTCCTGTTAGCACTCCTCTTGATCCTAGTATTAAGCTCCTACCTAATAAGGGTGTGGCAGTATCTCAACTTGAATACTCAAGGTCTATTGGTAGTCTTATCTATGCCATGATAAACATTAGGCCGGATATTGCCTATGTTGTTGGAAAGCTTAGTAGGTATACAAGCAAACCAAGTTCACATCATTGGAAAGCCTTAAGTCGAGTGTTCAAGTACTTGAAAGGAACCATGGATTATGGTTTGATATATACTAGATTTCCTTCGGTTATTGAAGTTCATTCAGATGCAAGTTGGATTTCCAATAAGGAAGATCATTCTTCCACAAGTGGCTGGGTATTCCTTCTTGGAGGAGGTGCTATCTCTTGGACATCAAAGAAACAGAGTTGCACTACTGATTCAACGATGGAATCTGAATTTATGGCATTATCAGCGGCTGGTAAAGAAGGTGAATGGCTAAGAAATCTGATTTATGAGATTCCATTGTGGCCTAAACCGATATCACCCATATCTATCAGATGTGATAAATAGTCTGCTTTGGATAATGCTTATAGACAAGTGTTCAAATGCAAGTCTAGACACTTAGGTATTAGACACAACATGATTCGTGAGCTTATCACACATGGTGTTATATCAGTGGAGTTTATAAGAACTCAACATAATTTAACCGATCATCTAACCAATGGGTTGAGTAGAGATCTTGTGCACAAGTCGGCTGTGGGGATGGGATTGAAATCCATCTAAAAGTCTCTCATGTTGAGAAACCCAATTCTCACCTAATATTACATTAGGTGCTGAATTCAATGTGGAAAGCTTAACATCTAGAGATTGGTACATATTAGAAGTATCATCCCAAGGTATGTGTTCAGACCTGCAAGTTGAGGAGGTTGAAGCTTATCTTCTTAATAGTTCTTTTAAAAAATTGTATATGCAGGTGCGAGAGTAAAAGAACTACCTATTTGAGCATGAAGTTTAGCCGCTTCAAGAAGCTAGGACTTGGCTTTTATATGCTTATGAAGGATTAGGACACAAGGCTAGTAAAAGATAGTGTCAAGTAAGAACAATTTGAGAATGTAAATTTATGTGTATATTATCTTCGTGTATTCTCTATGAATAGTAGAGGTTCAATCCATAGTGATACCTTGATATTCGAATATATGGAATGTGTAATATACTAATATGAAATTCAATCATCACGATATTTCATTTATGCATGAGTTTGTTGTTTGTTGTGAATTTATTTTAGTTAATCATGGATTACGCTAAAATGGGGGAGGATTGTTGGATATTTTAGTGTAATTGGACTGATTAGTTGATCAATATAATCATAATATTAAATTGAACAAGTCGGGAGAGTGCGGAGTGCACGCTTTGTTCGAGTTTATTGTGATTTTGGTATTATTGTTTATGAGACATGTCCATTGGCAGTAGTCACACCTGTTGAAATAAGATGTGTATGTTAGTTTTAGCCATGATTGTTAAACTGAGATGTGTCTATTGGCAAAAGACTGAGATGTGTCTGTTGGCAAAAGACACATCTGCTGACATCCATATATAGGTGTTGCATTGATCAATTTTAGGGGTTGGTTCATTTTCTTGAAATTCACAACAAAAACACATTCTCTCTTCTAGCAGAATTTTTGACTTTATCCGATTGATTTATTTGGGTGAACCACAAATAACTTCAATCTGAAAGTGTTCACACGACTTCAGAAAAATCAAAGTTACTACCAACACAATTGCACATCTAACTATTGGTTCATAAGCATTCATTTCTGAGTTTCTTTGTATGAAAATACTGAAATAAGTAGGAAATGAAAAACACCATCAAGCAAAAGAAAAATATCATATCTGACACCTTGGTAGGCAGTAAGACTGCTGGAACGCTCCCCATGGTAACGAGAATTGATGGCAACAGCTACATAATCATGTGATGCATATGCCTGAACAACAGAAATGTATTTGAAAATCCAAGTCCTTGTATATTTAAAAGGAAAGGTCTACAAGAACTGCAAAACATGCCTCAAGTAAAGGATGTAACTATTCTTTACACGTATTTGTTCTATGTAGAAGTACTATAGCCGGCCTTTTCTGAGGATTTCTTTCTTCCATGCTCAACATTAGGATAGGCACTCGCCCTTGTTCTCCATCCTACATATAAATCAGATAGCTTCTGAAGACATTTAGTAAGTACCTTCTGAAGTAGATTATTTTTGAAGTACTTACCCTCTCCCCCCATTCTTCCCCCACACCTCATAATCTAAAAAGCATTCTTGATAGAAGTTGCTATTTGATTAAGCATTCTCCCCTGTGGTCATTTAAGACAAAGTGTTAGAAAAATGGAGTTTTAGATCATAGGTTTTATTATGTTCTTGATGTTAATTTCAAAATATAATGATTGGAAGTTGTTCCTTGATATGGGAACTTAAACTTTCATGTATGGGTTTAAGAATTTTTCTTAATGAAATCCATAGAGAAATAGAGTTGAAGTTAGTGGCTTGAAAGGGCTTGAAACGAGTATGTGTTATTTTGTGCCACGTTGAAATAAATAAAGGGGGTGTTGGCTTTATATTGTATCACACACATGGGTAGTGTACAACTACTAAGGTGTGTGATGGTGCATGGTGTTCTTGCGTGCTTCATGCGCCCCGCCGCCGCCCCGCCCCGTCCCGGGTCGAAGGGCGATTTGCGCGAATGTCTCGCCGTCTTGCGTACGCGAGATGACCTGGAAGAGGATTTTATTTATATGTGATTTAATTTTTTTAATTAGTATTAATTTATCAGTTGGGCTGGGTTATTGTTTCTGCTCGGCTCGATTTCAGATACATGTAATATATATTCAAAATTGTGGATTAAATATACAAGTTGTTATATTTTATTTAAATTCAAAATCAACAGTTTTGATTTATTTATTAAATGAGCAGTTTTGATTCTAATATTAATGCAGGGTGGATCAGTTACACTTAGCCTCTAGTATACCACACCTTACATTCTCTTCTTTTCCTCTCTACTTTCTCTGCTCTCCCAAACACAGTCAGTGATTTTTCCGGCGCCTGAGGTACTAGTCAAAGCTGAATTTGTTACTGTGAACACCAATCTCGGGGTTATTTTATCCTGGATGAGTTATTGCAAGCATTCCAACACAGCAAATGAGGGTAATTATCTCTTCAAGAGTAGTCAGCATCTTTGACGAGTCCTGGCAACTCAGCTGTTCTATTTATTTCTTTTTAATTTGTACATGTTAAACTGGATCATTTGTAGTCGTTTTAAATACTAATATGCACCCGCATATTTATAAAAAAGGAAAAATTCTAGAGTTTAAGAAATTAAATGAAGGGATAGACCTTGAACAAAGGAAGTACGTCTTCAGTGGTGTAATAAGAAGTAATAGTCTTAACACTATTGTTTCTTCAACTAATAATCTTAACCAGATTACAGGAAGATGTTTACTAGGAATCTACAACTTACTGTCCTATTTCAGACTAAGTAAAGATCCCAGTGAAAATTTTTCAAAATCACCTAATATATCTTCAACAGATATTTTACTTCTTTTAGAGGGGGAGTAATGTGGAAATAGAAATTCTAAGAGATATAAAAAAGCTCTTAGTAAAACAAAACGCTAATATTGAAAAATTAGAAGTTCAGTTGTCACAACTTAGAAACACTAAGTATGATACTGAAGTTATCGACTGCAAATTCAAAGAAATCATAGAATACCTTAAGAAAATCTTAGGATGAGCACTAAGGAACTACTAGATGATTTCGATAAGAATATTAAGCCACAAATAGGAGAAATCCTTAGGTTGCTTAAAAATCAACATGTTAATCATGTTACAGATAACATTGAGGCAGCAGCAGCAAAGTTTATTACTGAATTGAAAGCAACAATTCAAGAATGTCCTTGCAACCATGAAATCCTTTAAGCCCTCAAAGAAAGGCAGCAGAAAGGAAAAGAAATCATCACAACAAATGAAGATCCAGAGCACAAATCAAGAATCTGGAAATATAGTTACCCCAACTATAACGTCGGTAACGAAGAGCTAGGAACACGAAAAAATACTGGCAGTCTGACATGGCCATTCGGTGTTGATAAGAAATTAACATGAATTATATAAAAATGGTTGAAAAATTCTTCTGGGATAACATAGAAGAAGAAGAATTGCAGGTTAACGATGACAACAATAAAGTCCTCGAATAAGCAATCAGGATTAATGGAGTTAGATGATGAATCTAAAGCCAACCAAGAAATAGAAGACAGTAACGAATTAAAATCTTTATTTGGTTTTAATGATTACAACATTCTTAACACAATTGAAAGTTTAAGTTCTGAAGAACAGGAGGACCTTCAAGAAACAAAAGTTTATGAAACAGAAGTTGATAGTTCTGAAGATGAGGAAATCGAAAACCTCAGGATGGACACTCATCAAACTTCAGCACCTCCTTCACCAAAAAGAGAATTAGGAGAAACATCAGGTACAAAGAAACCTGAAGGAAACAGAAAAAGGAAAGGTAATTTCAATCATTTTAATAATTCTGAGGCTAAAGGAAATTCTAATATTTTTTGTAATAATATCTTAAATATTGATGGAAAGCCAAACAGGAAAGAGCTCATATACGCTTGGGCAAAAGAAATTAGTCTTATTATTCAAACTAACAAAGACGCTTATGATGATCAAAACATAGTTTTATTATTAATCGAACATAAGACTTTAGGTGTTGTTAATACTTTTATTAAAAATACCACTTGGGAGCCAGTCATGAGCCCCGCTACAGCCTTTGAAAATGTATTAGATGGCATCTATACAATATTCTTAGGAATTAATCAAGCATCAGATAAGCTGCAGGAGTTATTAAGGATAAAAGAAAAAGCAAGAACTAGGATCACTAATATGCAACTTTGCGATATATGTTTCCTAGATCAATTTTTCTGTGATTATGAAAAATATCTATACCAGTTAGATGACCAAGCGGAATATGTGAAGTATGTAAAATACTATCTCCTCAAAATTCCACTGGTGGGATTAAAAGCTCTAGAAAGATTTAATCTAGAAGCTACAGGTCCAGTAGAGTATAGTTTAGCTTATGCTCAAAGAATCGTTAAAGAGGAAATCTCAAAAATTTGTGATTTAACAAAGAAACAAAAGCAGTTGAAATCTTTTAACAAACAATGTTGTGAAAAGATTATTGAAAAACCATTTGAGTATGGATGTAGGAAATCTTCTTACAAAAAGCCCTACAGGAAGAAGTCTTATAAACATAAGACTAATTACAAGTTTATCAAGAAGAAAAAGACTTATAAATCAGGTAAGTATTTCAAGAAAAAATCTTCCAAGAAATTTTCTAATGATAAACAAAAGTATTGCCCAAAAGGCTAGAAAAATTGCAGGTGTTGGATCTGTAACGAAGAAGGACATTACGCGAATGAATGCCCTAATATGAAGAAGCATGACGGCAAGGTCCAAATGCTAGAACAAGTTTATTCTTTAGGATATATTCCTATTGAAGACCCTTATGAAGATACTCAAGAAGTATATTCAATTGAAGAATTGGACCCTGGACCAATAGAGTCAGATTCTAATGAATCAACTTCCTCAGAATCCGATTGAAGAAGAAGTGATGACCAACATCACTACTCCAAACTCTATTTATATCTCAGGTAAATTAAAATTTACAGGATATAAACAAATTGAATTACATTGTTATATTGATACAGGCTCCAGCCTTTGCATAGCAAGTAAGCATGTTATTCCACCAGAACATTGGATTAACGCAGAAAGACCTATACAAGCTAAAATTGTTAATGGCAGCACCATTACAATCAGCAAGGTATGTAAAGACCTTAATATACTAATAGCAGGTGAAATATTTCATATTCCTACTGTTTACCAACAGGAAGCTGGAATAGATTTTTTAATTGGTAATAATTTTTGCCAATTATATGAACCATTCACTCAGTATACAAAAATGATTATACTAACCCTTTCAGGTCAAGAAGTATATATCAGAAAAATAACAACAGCTCGTAAAGTTGGAGTTCCAGGTTTTTTGAAATCAATGAAAAAGAATTCTAATACCAAGAAACATGATGCTATTAATATCAGCACTAATAAAAATTTTCTTTTACAAAGGGGGAATGATGCTATTAAAAAATTCAAAGAATTAAATGATTGTAAAAATTTAGTTCTTGACATAGAAAAGAAGGCAATAATCGAAGGATTATTAGACTCTGTCTGCTCAGAAAATCCACTGGATCCGACAAAGACCAAGAAATGGATGAAAGCAGCAATCAAGCTCAAAGATCCTAAAACTGTAATCAAGGTTCGACCTATGAAATACAACCCACAAGATCGTAAAGAATTTGGCATACAAATTCAAGAGCTTCTGGATATGAAGATCATCATACCCAGCAAATCACCTCATATGTCTCCAGCATTTCTTATAGAAAATGAAGCTGAAAAGAGAAGAGGAAAAAAGAGAATGGTAGTCAACTATAAAGAAATCAATGATGCTACAATAGGAGACAGCCATAACCTACCAAATAAGGATGAACTTCTCACCCTTATCCTAGGTAAGAAAATGTTCAGTTCATTAGACTGTAAATCTGGTTTTTGGCAGGTATTGCTAGACGAAGAATCACATTTACTGACAGCATTTACATGTCCCCAAGGACATTACCAATGGAGCGTGGTGTCATTTGGTCTTAAACAGGCTCCTTCCATTTTTCAAAGACACATGCATGACACATTTAGGCCATTTGAAACATTTTGTTGCGCTTATGTTGATGATATCCTAATCTTTAGTGATAATGAACATGATCATTTAAGGCATTTAGCAGTAGTTCTAAAGAGATGTCAACATCTTGGCATAATTTTATCCAAGAAGAAAGCACAACTTCTTAAAATAAAGATTAATTTCTTAGGATTAGAAATTGATCAAGGAACGCACTGTTCTCAAGCTCATGTTCTGGAACATATTAATAAATTTCCGAACAAACTTGGAGACATAAAACAGTTGCAAAGGTTTTTAGGTATATTAACTTATGCATCTGATTATACTCCAAAACTTGCAGCCATTCGTGCACCTTTGCAGGTTAAGCTCAAGAAAGATATTCCATGGGAATGGAAAGATTCAGAGACTGATTACATTTGTAAGGTAAAAAAGAATCTCAAGGGTTTTCCAAAACTCTATCATCCGAAGCCGGATCACAAGCTTATCATTGAGACGGACGCTTAAAGCGAATACTGGAGAGGAGTTCTCAAAGCAGTTAATTCTGATAAAGAATTAATATGTAGATATGCTCCAGGAAGCTTTAAAGATGCCGAGAAAAATTATCATTCAAATGAAAAAGAATATCTGGCAGTCATTAGAGTCATTAACAAATTTTCTATTTATCTAACTCCAGTCAAATTTTTGGTTAGGACTGATAATAGAAACTTCACTTATTTTCTTCGTATTAAGTTACAGGGAAATAATAAGCAAGGAAGATTAGTAAGATGGCAGCAATGGTTATCTCGCTACAGTTTTGATGTAGAGCACATCGAAGGAGTTAAAAACTGCTTAGCATATTTTTTAACAAGAGAATTCTAGAAGGAACAGGTATAAAAAGCTAGTACTGTTCATACAGGAATCCAAGGTCACTTTTTTGGCTATAAATACAGAAGGAACTGAAAAACAAATCATAAAACATTTGTAAACACCTTCCTTCTTCATAAGTTTCTCTCAAAAGAAACAAATACCATTGCAGTTATAAAAACAATCTTCTTTCTTTGAAGATCTCATAAGCTAGTAGCTATGGAGAAGTTGCTTCTGGAAGAAACAATTCTTTTAAAAGAATGGTCAATTATCCAGGAAAGACTACACTTGGTGAGAGCCAAGATAGAGTTCGAAAAGAAATTCAATACTCCTCAAGAATAAAAGGTTATTTGTTCACCTTCCTCAACTCTGAGTGAAGAACAAACTAGCCCGGAGCAAACGGCTACCGGTAAAGGCTCAACAAATCCGTTGACACTTGTGAATTCGGTAAAAATTCAAACTGAGGAAATTACCTCACAACAAATGGTTACTTCATCACCATCTTCAGAAATGAACAAAGTTGATGTTAGTCCAGTGCAAACGGTTGCTGGTAAAGACATGTCAAATCCGTTCAAGGTTGTGAATTTACCAAAAATTCAGACTGAGGTACAAACCTCCACAACGTTGATTAGTCCTACGGATATAAATCTTAGGCCCAACGGGGGAATTAAAATCCCTAAAAAGACTGAAAGTCTAGATTCAGCAACCTCTTACGAGGAATTAGGTATTCAAAAGCCTAAAAATTACTATGTTATTTTTAATGGTCCTAATCCCGGAATCTACACAACATGGGAAATTGCGGAACAAGCGATGAAGCATGTTCCCGGAATCAAGCATAAGAAGTAAGAAGTACAAGTCTCTTCTAGAAGCCCAGATGGCCGGAAAGATTTTTACTACTTCTCAGATGACCCTACCTCTTGAGCTCATCAAAACGTCGGACTGTATAAAGCCAACTTATCAGTCTGTTCTAGCAAAAGCAAAGAACATAAAGACAGTCCTAGGTCACATTCCAGTTCAACAAACTCTTGAAGGAGAAGAAAACTTGGTATATGAACCTGAGTTTACCTCCTTTGACTACATCTACAAGCTGGGAAGAAGAGCCGCGGAGCAGACCTTCATTGAAGAAAGTTTTTCATCACTGATAAGAAAAACATTAGTTACTTCAACTGCTACCCTAATTCTCATCCAGAATTAGTGTACGAAGCTTTCAATTATGGATTATTATCCTTAGTTTATCCATCTAGTAATCTCCTGGAAATTTCAAAATTCTCAGAAAATTTCAGAAATGCCATAAAGACATACAGGACCAGGTATGCAAATGGAAAATAAATTTTCCTAAAATTCCAGAGTAGCATCATCTCCTGGAACGAGAAAGACGAGACTACACACCTAATTACCTTAATCCAGCTCGGAATTATTACGAAAAAAGATTATAGTCCAAGTCAGGCTAGTCCATGTTCAGTCGAGAAGCAAGATTTGCAAGAATTGGTTGTTCAGAAATTGATCATAATAGCAGAAAAGCTATTTGCGATTAACGAAGAGGCACACATTAAAGTTAATTACTGCTCCAGTAATTGCTTAATGACCTCCCACTTCCATCAAAAGATTAGTACTGAAGATCTCAACAAGATTCTTATCTTCAGAAGACCTTTTCTTAATGGAAAGATTGACGACATCCACTCAGACAGATTGTGCAATCAATTAAAGAAAATCGTGCCAAAGTCAGGGTATATGTTCAATTATCTTATCTGCTCTCACAAGCCAAAAGATAATGACAAAGCTAGCTCCAGCAAAAATAAAGAAATAGACATAGTGGATGATCCCACAACTACAGCTGAAGTACTTAAAATAGGGGAACTACTCAGAGCAAAACCGGGACATCATTTTTTAATGGAGCATCTTACCTTTTTGAAAAAAGGTAAGGAATCTAATTTAGGAAAAGCAGAAGGCATCTACTTTATGAAAAGTAGAAGGCATCTTCTAATAAAGCAGATGTCTTCTGCTTTTCATAAAGTAGATGCCTTCTGCTTTTCATAAAGAAGATGCCTTCTGCTTTTCATAAAGTAGATGCCTTCTGCTTTTCCTAAAGTAGATTCCTTCCCTTTTTTCAAAAAGGTAAGATGCTCCATTAAAAATGATGTCCCGGTTTTGCTCTGAGTAGTTCCCCTGTTTTAAGTACTTTAGTTGTAGTTGTGGGATCCTCCACTATGTCTGTTTCTTTATTTTTGTCGGAGCTAGCTTTGTCATTATTTTTTGGCTTGTGAGAGCAAATAAGAAAATTGAACATATACCCTGACTTTGGTACGATTTTCTTTAATCAATTACACAATCTGTCTGAGTGGATGTCGTCAATATTTCCATAAAGAAAAGGTCTTCTGAAGATAAGAATCTTGTTGAGATCTTCAGTACTAATCTTTTGATGGAAGTGGGAGGTCATTAAGCAATTACTAGAGCAGTAATTATTTTTAATGTGTGCCACTTCGTTGATCGCAAATAGCTTTTCTGCTATTATGATCAATTTCTGAACAACCAATTCTTGCAAATCTTGCTTCTCGACTGAACATGGACTAGCCTGACTTGGACTATAATCTTTTTCCTTAATAATTCTGAGTTGGATTAAGGTAATTGTGTGTATAGTCTCGTCTTTCTCGTTCCAGGTGATGATGCTACTCTGGAATTTTAGGAAAATTTCTTTTCCATTTGCATACCTGGTCCTGTATGTCTTTATGGCCTTTCTGTAATTTTCTGAGAATTTTGAAATTTCCAGAAGATTACTAGATGGATAAACTAAGGATTGAAAGGAATATGTCCTAAGTCCAATCATGTATTAAGATTTAGGAATAACTTTTATGTAATCTGTTTTGATTTCATTGATATTATTAAAAGACTTGTTTTGTTTTTATTACGGGCTCTATCTATTTAAGTGTTTAAATAAGATATACCATAGTTTAGAGTAAAGCTTTTTATGGATTATGATGAGATCATAATAGTGAGACCTAAAAGATGATAACTCTAAATTTAAATAGTTCCTGATCATAGGATTACTAACTGGTAATTAATAATCCGCAAAGATCGGTACATACTATGCTTGCTTCATTATGAAGGATGTCTGTTCTCATAGACATTTGTGTGGTGACACTATAGCTAGTATGTAGGTGCTTATTATAGAATAAGTTCACTGAACATGACTCGCACAGCTGAACAACTGATGGAGTTCACTCACGTGTCAGCAGTTGTTCACATAGTGATAGTTGTACAAGTATCCTTAGACTTGAGGTCATCATAGTCATCTTGAGTACACTGAACTATACTTTGGTTTAGTTCTTAGTCTTCAGGGACAATTATTAGGGCTCTACTGGGTATAGGAATTTGTACACGAAGATAGTGTATGATCAATAAAGGATCTACCTCTTTCAGTGAAGGAAGCGAATGTTCAAGGCTGATCCACTTATGCTAGTTCAGGAATCTCTGGCCAGAGTAAATGAAATTAGAAAGGAGTTTCTAATTTGCATAGAACTAAGCATAGTAAATGGTAAGCAAGTGATTAAATTAGATAGGCTTGACACGAGATCCATGCCTTGTATTTAATCGGGACATTGTAGGGTATAAGGAGTTTATTGTACGGTAACTATTCACTGAATATATTCTTGGTATTCTAAGCAGTGAATTCGTATTATCCAGATAGTCGCGATATGCTGAGAAGTATCCCTCACGATGTAGAATAAATGTGATTAATTAATTAATCATATTTAATAAATTAGAGAATTTATATAAATAATGATAAAATAGTTTTATTATTATTTATTTCTACTACCGGCTTAATATTGAACCTACAGAGTCACACCATAAAAAGAGAATGATTTAATGGTGGAGGAATTAATTAATAATGGCTAATAATTATTTATTTATGAAATAAATAATTAATTGGCAAATTTAATAATTGATTAAATGAGATTTAATTGATTATAAATTAATTAAGAAAAGTTCATAATATTATTAATTAAGGATTTAATTTTTGGAAATTAAATCAAGAGAGAGAATTATTTCTAAAGTGTTTAGAAAAAGGATTAATAATTAAAAGGTGTTTTAATTATTAATGAGAATAATAAATGGGATAATAATAATAATATTTATGGGAAAATTTCAGCTGAAAATTTTGCCTATAAATATACTATTATAAACCCTATTTTTATTCTAACCCGGAACCCCAAAATTTTATAAAACCTAATTCTCTCCACCTCCTCCTCCTCCTTAACGTCGTTTTCTTGGTGGATACCGGTGGAGTGTTTCACGTTTGAGGAGCAGCTGCTAAGGATCTCCGATCGTTACTTTTGGATCGCATATTAAAGGTTAGTAATCGATCCCTATGTTTTTACCACTATTTATATGCTTTTATTTGGATTTTGTATGTGTAAAAGTGTTTTACCATGCCTCCGCTGCGATTAAAATCCAACAATGGTATCAGAGTATAGGTTGTATGCATATAGATCTGTGGTAAAAATTTCAGAATTTTATGTGCTTGTATGAATTAATTATGATTTTTACAAGTTATATTATGGATTAATTATGTCTGATGAAAAATCATTTCTCAGAATAATTTTGAATGTTGATCTGGGTTCTACAAGTGTTGTAGATCGTCTGGGTATTTTTTTCATAATTTTATGATGTATAGATTTTTTATTATGAATTTTTGAAGATCTTGCAATTAAATTCGTAATTAAATAATCATATATATATATATATGAAATTGTAAGTATGTATATATATTTGTACATCTGTTGTGCTGCTGCTATTACCTGTTGACTGCTGCACGGAAATTAAAGAAGATAGACAGATACGGCGACACGGTGACCAAGAAAAAAAAACGGCGACTGACTGAAAAAGGAGGGAGGACCGCACGTCGACCATGCGCGCGTGGGGCTCACGCGCTCGTGCCACGCGTCAGATGACGTCATGTTGACGTCAGCATAGGGGGTTAGGCGCGTGACACGCGTGTGCGCGTGGGGGCGCGTGGGAGACCTTCTTTCGGCGCGTGCGGGCGCGTGGCAGCTCGGAATTGGGCGATTTTGGTGCCGTTGGATTCGTCTTTTCGAGACGCTTCTAATGGTATATTATATGATATTTTATGAAATTGTTTCGAACTGTTTATAGCTAACAGAAGTGTTTTTAAGCTATTTTTAACTGTTTTAATTGCTTTTAAATGCTTCATGTGATACATAGAGATGTATAATGCTTAAACTAATGTGCTAGATGATATAACATGCCTACCTTGATGTTTATTCATGTTTATATATGTGATATATGCTTAGTTTATCATGCGATGATAGATTTAGGTGAACTTTAATGAACATAAGGCGTTTGTTAGACAACCTAGTATAGTGGAATTGTTTCATAACCATAATAATAATATTATGAATACAATCATGAGATTCTTGTGTTTATGAAACACGTAATTGAATATGAATTTTCGATATGAGAGAAAGGATGATTCTGTCAACAACAGATTTCTATCTGTAAGAAAGGGTTATTAAGTGACGCCTCTTGACAATGCTCCACCCGATCTGGGAATCATCTGATTATTGATTATTGATTTGAAATATTTAATTTAAAAGGAAGAATCTCTTTATAATATGATTATGATTGTAACGTAATATAATCCCTCTAAAATTAAATAATATTAAGTAGTAATTGGCCAATGACACAACGGGCTTGTGTTGGTCATAGCCTTCCAACATGATAGAAAGTAGTTCTTATTTTTAAATCATTGTCGTTTCGTGCCACAGCCGAGGGCTTTGATTTCGAAATAAGAAATACTTGTCTATTACATAGAGATGTGTACATTGAATAAGAATCTAAAGGGCGTTACGTGCCACAGCCGTGGGCCTTTGGGGACTGATTCAATTGTACTGAATATTGGGTTATACTTGACTTAGAATATTGAGTTTGTCGTGCCACAGCCGTGACTCAATAATTCAAGAGGCTAAAGTTTGATTAGGGAATAACATTAGATGTAATTGACAAGAGTTGTCTGCCTATTGAACATTACATGGCGTTTCGTGCCACAGCCGGGGTTGTGTAATGGAATGTAGGAGCCCTATTCCCACTAGCATTATGAATGCTTAATTTTTCACGTAGGGGGTTGAATAAATTAGATAAACTAGTGGGAGCCACTTATGAATAAAGACCCGATTCATATAGTCTTTTAAAATGAAATCGAATATTTGCTAAGTGTTGTTATGTGTTTATCATTTACAGATTTACAATATACATTATGTCTTCTGCACTATCACTCAGGAGCATACTGGATGCTCACAAATTGACTGGTCCTAATTATGCTGACTGGCTTCGAAACTTGAGAATTGTTCTCAGGATTGAGAAGCTGGAATACGTGATTGACTCACCTAAGCCTACTGAACCTGCTAGTGATGCACATAATGATGAACATGTTGTGTATCGTAAGTGGATAGATGATGCAAATGTTGCTCAATGCATCATGCTAGCTTCCATGAACATTGAGCTACAGAAGCAACATGAGCATATGGATGCTCACACTATCCTCATGCATCTACAAGAGTTGTATGATGTGGCAGGGAGGACAGCTCAATATGAGATATCGAAGGAGCTGTTTGGTTGTAGGATGTCTGAGGGATCATCTGTGAATGACCATGTACTTAAGATGATCAATTTGATTGAATGTCTTGGACAACTTGGTTTTGCCATGGATGGGGAGCTGAGCCAAGACTTGGTCTTGCAATCACTTCCGAGTTCGTTCTCGCAGTTTGTTGTGAACTTTCACATGAATAAGTTGGATGTCAGCCTGCCTGAACTCCGCAACATGTTGAAGACTGCGGAATCGAATTTCCCCCCTAAGAAGAGTTATGTTCTTCTAATTGGTGAAGGTTCCAATCCTAAGAAAAGGAAGAGGAACCCTTCCAAGAAGAAGAAAGTAGGTGAAGAAAAGCCGGTTCCACCAAAAGCTGAAGACCCCAAGAGCAAAGTTATTTGCTTTCACTGTAACAAGGTGGGGCACTGGAAGAGGAACTGCAAGGTTTACCTTGCAGAATTAAAGAAGAAGAAGGGTAGTGAGACTACCGCTTCTGATTCAGGTATGTTCATGATAGAAGTGAATATGTCATTAAATCAAATTTCTACTTGGGTATTAGATACCGCTTGTGGTTCTCAAATCTGCAATTTGTTGCAGGGACTAAGGAGAAGTAGGACTCTTAAAGAAGAGGAGGTGATTCTACTGATGGGAAATGGAGCAAGAGTTGCTGCTAAAGATGTAGAATCATTTCATTTACATATGCCTACGGGCAAGACTATTGTTTTAAATAATTGTTATTTTGTTCCCTCGATTGTGAGGAATATTATTTCTATTCCCATGTTAGACTTGGCTGGATTTTCATTTATTATTGAGAATAATGAATGTTCTATTCTTAGAGATAATATTCTTTATGGACGTGGTACTTTAAATAATGGTTTGTATAAATGTGACATAATTTACTTCAGATTGAACAAACTAATAAAAGAAAAGGGATGATGAAAATCTCACTTAATAGTGGCACTGCAGTCTCCATTTAGTAGACATGGAGAGAGGACTGCAAATTTGCTAGGAATGGTACACACAGATGTATGTGGACCAATGTCCAAGCAAGCCATGGGTGGATTTTCATACTTCATTACTTTCATAGATGATAGATCTAGATTCGGATATGTGTTTGATGAAACACAAGTCTGAAGCCTTTGAAAAGTTCAAAGAGTATAAGTATGAAGTGGAGAAACAAACCAAACATAGTATTATAATTCTTCGATTAGATCGAGGTGGTGAATACTTGAATGGAGAGTTTCTGGATTATCTCAAAGTAAATGGTATAGTCTCCCAGTGGACGCCTCCAGATTGGTATCTGAAAGGAGAAATCGAACTTTGTTAGACATAGTTCGGTCCATGATGAGCTATGCAAATCTTCCAGTATTCCTATGGAGTTACGCATTGGAAACCTCAGCAAATTTACTGAATAAGGTGCTTTCCAAATCCGTTCCTCAGACTCCGTATGAGATATGGAAAGAAAGGAAACCAAGTCTTAAACACGTTAAGATTTGGGGATGTCTAGCTTATGTCAAGTAAGTTGACCCAGATAAGCTGGAATATCGATCCGTAAAATGTAGTTTTGTAGGATATCCTAAAGAGACTTTAGGGTATTACTTTTACACCGATCATCGGGTGTTTGTCTCCAGACATGCTACCTTCTTGGAAAAGGAGTTTATCCTTGAAGGAAACAGTGGGAGCAAAATTTGAACTTGATGAAGTTCAAGAAGCACAAACTACTACGGATCAAGTGGAAACACCTGTTCTGACTGAATAACCTTTTGTGGAACAGCCCATTCATAGAACAGGGAGAGTGTCTCGCCAACCTGAGAGGTAATATGGCCTTGTCATTAAGAATGACAATGAGTTGTCGATCATTGATGATGACGACCCTGTGACCTATAATGAGGCTATGAGTAGTGTTGACTCAGAGAAATGGCATAGTGCCATGAAATCCGAAAAGGAATCTATGTATACGGTATACGAAAGAATGATTAGAGCAGATGGCCAGGTGGAGACCTATAAGGCCAGGCTTGTGGCAAAAGGATTCAAACAAAGGCAATGGATTGACTTTGATGAAACCTTTTACCTGTAGCCCTGTTAAAATCAGTTCGGATTTTGCTTGCGATTGCTGCTTACTACGACTATGAGATCTGGCAAATGGCCAGATGGTTTTCTTTCCAAGGGAAATGAAAACCTAGTGTGTAAACTGCTGCGAACCATATGTGGTTTAAAGCAAGCTTCTCGTAAATGGAACATCCATTTTGATGAGACAATCAAAGAGTTTGGTTTTATCAAAAACGTAGATGAACCATGTGTCTACAAAAGGGTTAGTGGAAGCGCGATAACATTTCTTGTATTGTATTGAATTAGAGTTGACACACATAACAACATAGCAGACCCACTCACAAAGCTACTTTATGAAAGTCACTTTGATCGTCATAAAGACAAGATGGGTATTAGATACCAGAGTGATTGGCTTTAGTACAAGTGGGAGATTGAAAGGAATATGTCCTAAGTCCAATCATGTATTAGGATTTAGGAATAACTTTTATGTAATCTGTTTTGATTTCATTGATATTAATAAAAGACTTGTTTTGTTTTTATTACGGGCTCTATCTATTTAAGTGTTTAAATAAGATATACCATAGTTTAGAGTAAAGCTTTTTATGGATTATGATGAGATTATAATAGTGAGACCTAAAAGATGATAACTCTAAACTTAAATAGTTCCTGATCATAGGATTACTAACTGGTAATTAATAATCCGCAAAGATCGGTACATACTATGCTTGCTTCATTATGAAGGATGTCTGTTCTCATAGACATTTAAGTGGTGACACTATAGCTAGTATGTAGGTGCTTATTATAGAATAAGTTCACTGAACATGACTCACACAGCTGAACAACTGATGGAGTTCACTCACGTGTCAGCAGTTGTTCATATAGTGATAGTTGTACAAGTATCCTTAGACTTGAGGTCATCATAGTCATCTTGTGTACACTGAACTATGCTTTGGTTTAGTTCTTAGTCTCCAGGGACAATTATTAGGGCTCTACTGGGTATAGGAATTTGTACACGAAGATAGTGTATGATCAATAAAGGATCTACCCCTTCCATTGAAGGAAGCGAATGTTCAAGGCTGATCCACTTATGCTAGTTCAGGAATCTCTGGCCAGAGTAAATGAAATTAGAAAGGAGTTTCTAATTTGCATAGAACTAAGCATAGTAAATGGTAAGCAAGTGATTAAATTAGATAGGCTTGACACGAGATCCATGCCTTGTATTTAATCGGGACATTGCAGGGTAGAAGGAGTTTATTGTACGGTAACTATTCACTGAATAGGTTCTTGGTATTCTAAGCAGTGAATTCGTATTATCCGGATAGTCGCGATATGCTGAGAAGTATCCCTCATGATGTAGAATAAATGTGATTAATTAATTAATCATATTTAATAAATTAGAGAATTTATATAAATAATGATAAAATAGTTTTATTATTATTTATTTCTACTACCGGCTTAATATTGAACCTACAGAGTCACACCATAAAAAGAGAATGATTTAATGGTGGAGGAATTAATTAATAATGGCTAATAATTATTTATTTATGAAATAAATAATTAATTGGAAAATTTAATAATTGATTAAATGAGATTTAATTGATTATAAATTAATTAAGAAAAGTTCTTAATATTATTAATTAAGGATTTAATTTTTGGAAATTAAATCAAGAGAGATAATTATTTCTAAAGTGTTTAGAAAAAGGATTAATAATTAAAAGGTGTTTTAATTATTAATGAGAATAATAAATGGGATAATAATAATAATATTTATGGGAAAATTTCAGCTGAAAATTTTGCCTATAAATATACTATTATAAACCCTATTTTTATTCTAACCCGGAACCCCAAAATTTTATAAAACCTAATTCTCTCCACCTCCTCCTCCTCCTTAACGTCGTTTTCTTGGTGGATATCGGTGGAGTGCTTCACGTTTGAGGAGCAGCTGCTAAGGATCTCCAATCGTTACTTTTGGATCGCATATTAAAGGTTAGTAATCGATCCCTATGTTTTTACCACGATTTATATGCTTTTATTTGGATTTTGTATGTGTAAAAGTGTTTTACCATGCCTCCGTTGTGATTAAAATCCAACAAGGATAATAATCCGTAATTAAAAGCTTCGTACACTAATTCTGGATGAGAATTAGGGTAGCAGTTGAAGTAACTAATATTTTCCTTATCAGTGGTTGGGAACTTTTCTTCAACGAAGGTCTGCTCCGTGGCTCTTCTTCCCAGCTTGTAGATGTAGTCAAAGGAGGTAAACTCAGGTTCATATACCAAGTTCTCTTCTCCTTCAAGAGTTTGTTGAACTGGAATGTGACCTAGGACTGTCTTTATGTCCTTTGCTTTTGCTAGAACAGACTGATAAGTTGGCTTTATACAGTCTGACGTTTTGAGGAGCTCAAGAGGTGGGGTCATCTGAGAAGTAGCAAAAATCTTTCCGGCCATCTGGGCTTCTACAAGAGACTTGTACTTCTTACTTCTTATGCTTGATTCCTGGAACATGCTTCATCGCTTGTTCCGTAATTTCCCATGTTGTGTAGATTCCGGGATTAAGACCATTAAAAATAACATAGTAATTTTTAGGCTTTTGAATACCTAATTCCTCGTGAGAGGTTGCTGAAGCTAGACTTTCAGTCTTTTTAGGGATTTGTATTCCCCCGTTGGGCCTAAGGTTTATATCCATCGGACTAATCAACGTTGTGGAGGTTTGTACCTCAGTCTGAATTTTTGGTAAATTCACAACCTTGAACGCATTTGGCATGTCTTTACCAGCAACCGTTTGCACTGGACTAGCATCAACTTTGTTCATTTCTGAAGATGGTGATGAAGTAACCATTTGTTGTGAGTTAATTTTCTCAGTTTGAATTTTTACCAAATTCACAGGTGTCAACGAATTTGTTGAGCCTTTACCGGTAGCCGTTTGCTCCGGGCTAGTTTGTTCTTCACTTAGAGTTGAGGAAGGTGAACAAATAACCTTTTATTCTTGAGGAGTATTGAATTTCCTTTCGAACTCTATCTTGACTCTCACCAAGTGTAGTCTTTCCTGGATAATTGACCATTCTTTTAAAAGAATTATTTCTTCCAGAAACAACTTCTCCATAGCTACTAGCTTATGGGATCTTCAAAGAAAGAAGATTGTCTTTATACCCGCAATGGTATTTGTTTCTTTTGAGAGAAACTTATGAAGAAGGAAGGTGTTTACAAATGTTTTATGAATTGTTTTTCAGTTCCTTCTGTATTTATAGCCAAAAAAGTGACCTTGGATTCCTGTATGAACAATATTAGCTTTTTATACCTGTTCCTTCTAGAATTCTCTTGTTAAAAAATATGCTAAGCAGTTTTTAACTCCTTCGATGTGCTCTACATCAATACTGTAGCGAGATAACCATTGTTGCCATCTTACTAATCTTCCTTGCTTATTATCTCCCTGTAACTTAATACGAAGAAAATAAGTGAAGTTTCTATTATCAGTCCTAACCAAAAATTTGACTGGAGTTAGATAAATAGAAAATTTGTTAATGACTCTAATGACTGCCATATATTCTTTTTCATTTGAATGATAATTTTTCTCCGCATCTTTAAAGCTTCCTGAGGCATATCTACATATTAATTCTTTATCAGAATTATCTGCTTTGAGAACTCCTCTCCAGTATTCGCTTTAAGCGTTCATCTCAATGATAAGCTTGTCATCCGGCTTCGGATGATAGAGTTTTGGAAAACTCTTGAGATTCTTTTTTACCTTACAAATGTAATCAGTCTCTGAATCTTTCCATTCCCATGGAATATCTTTCTTGAGCTTAACCTGTAAAGGTGCACGAATGGCTGCAAGATTTGGAGTATAATCAGATGCATAAGTTAATATACCTAAAAACCTTTACAACTGTTTTATGTCTTCAAGTTTGTTCGGAAATTTATTAATATGTTCCAGAATATGAGCTTGAGAACAGTGTATTCCTTGATCAATTTCTAATCCTAAGAAATTAATCTTTGTTTTAAAAAGTTGTGCTTTCTTCTTGGATAAAATTATGCCAAGATGTTGACATCTCTTTAGAACTACTGCTAAATGCCTTAAATGATCCTGTTCATTATCACTAAAGATTAGGATATCATCAACATAAACGCAACAAAATGTTTCAAATGGCCTAAATGTGTCATGCATGTGTCTTTGAAAAATGGAAGGAGCCTGTTTAAGACCAAATGACACCACGCTCCATTGGTAATGTCCTTGGGGACATGTAAATACTGTCAGTAAATGTGATTCTTCTTCTAGCAATACCTGCCAAAAAACAGATTTACAGTCTAATGAACTGAACATTTTCTTACCTAGGATAAGGGTGAAAAGTTCATCCTTATTTGGTAGGTTATGGCTGTCTCCTATTGTAGCATCATTGATTTCTTTATAGTTGACTACCATTCTCTTTTTTCCTCTTCTCTTTTCAGCTTCATTTTCTACAAGAAATGCTGGAGACATATGAGGTGATTTGCTGGGTATGATGATCTTCATATCCAGAAGCTCTTGAATTTGTATGCCAAATTCTTTACGATCTTGTGGGTTGTATTTCATAGGTCGAACCTTGATTACAGTTTTAGGATCTTTGAGCTTGATTGCTGCTTTCATCCATTTCTTGGTCTTTGTCGGATCCAGTGGATTTTCTGAGCAGACAGAGTCTAATAATCCTTCGATTATTGCCTTCTTTTCTATGTCAAGAACTAAATTTTTACAATCATTTAATTCTTTGAATTTTTTAATAGCTTCCTTCACCCTTTGTAAAAGAAAAATTTTATTAGTGCTGATATTAATAGCATCAGATTTCTTGGTATTAGAATTCTTTTTCATTGATTTTAAAAAACCCGGAACTCCAACTTTATGAGCTGTTGTTATTTTTCTGATATATACTTCTTGACCTGAAAGGGTTAGTATAATCATTTTTGTATACTGAGTGAATGGTTCATATAATTGGCAAAAATAAAAATCTATTCCAGCTTCCTGTTGGTAAACAGTAGGAATATGAAATATTTCACCTGCTATTAGTATATTAAGGTCTTTACATACCTTGCTGATTGTAATGGTGCTCCCATTAGCAATTTTAGCTTGTATAGGTCTTTTTGCATTAATCCAATATTCTGGTGGAATAACATGCTTACTTACTATGCAAAGGCTAGAGCCTGTATCAATCTAACAATGTAATTCAATTTGTTTATATCCTGTAAATTTTAATTTACCTGAGATATAAATAGAGTTTGGATTAGTGATGTTGGTCATCACTTCTTCTTCTTCAATCGGATTCTGAGGAAGTTGATTCATTAGAATCTGACTCTATTGGTCCAGGGTCCAATTCTTCAATTGAATATACTTCTTGAGTATCTTCATAAGGGTCTTCAATAGGAATATATCCTAAAGAATAAACTTGTTCTAGCATTTGGACCTTGCCATCATGCTTCTTCCTATTAGGGCATTCATTCGCGTAATGTCCTTCTTCGTTACAGATCCAACACTTGCAATTTTTCTTGCTTTTTGGGAAATACTTTTGTTTATCATTAGAAAATTTCTTGGAAGATTTTTTTCTTGAAATACTTACCTGGTTTATAAGTCTTCTTCTTCTTGATAAACTTGTAATTAGTCTTATGTTTATCAGACTTCTTCCTGTAGGGCTTTTTGTAAGAAGATTTCCTACATCCATACACAAATGGTTTTTCAATGATCTTTTCACAACATTATTTACTAAAAGATTTCAACTGCTTTTGTTTCTTTGTTAAATCGTAAATTTTTGAGATTTCCTCTTTAACAATTCTTTGAGCATAAGCTAAACTATACTCTGCTGGACCTGTAGCTTCTAGATTAAATCTTTCTAGAGCTTTTAATCTCACCAGTGGAATTTTGAGGAGATAGTATTTTACATACTTCACATATTCCGCTTGGTCATCTAACTGGTATAGATATTTTTCATAATCACAGAAAAATTGATCTATGGAACATATATCGCAAAGCTGCATATTAGTGATCCTAGTTCTTGCTTTTTCTTTTATCCTTAATAACTCCTGCAGCTTATCTGATGCTTGATTAATTCCTAAGAACTTTGTATAGATGACATCTAATATATTTTCAAAGGCTGTAACGGGGCTCATGACTGGCTCCCAAGTGGTGTTTTTAATAAAAGTATTAACAACACCTAAAGTCTTATGTTCGATTAATAATAAAACTGTGTTTTGATCATTATAAGCGTCTTTGTTAGTCTGAATAATAAGACTAATTTCTTTTGCCCAAGCGTCTATGAGCTCTTTCCTGTTTGACTTTCCATCAATATTTAAGATATTATTACAAAAAATATTAGAATTTCCTTTAGCCTCAGAATTATTAAAAGGATAGAAATTACCTTTTCTTTTTCTGTTTCCTTCAGGTTTCTTTGTACCTGATGTTTCTCCTAATTCTCTTTTTGGTAAAGGACGTGCTGAAGTTTGATGAGTGCCCATCCTGAGGTTTTCCATTTCCTCATCTTCAGAACTATCAACTTCTGTTTCATAAACTTCTGTTTCTTGAAGGTCCTCCAGTTCTTCAGAACTGAAACTTTCAATTGTGTTAAGAATGTTGTAATCTTTAAAACCAAATAAAGATTTTAATTCGTTACTGTCTTCTATTTCTTGGTTGGCTTTAGATTCATCATCTAACTCCATTAGCCTGATTTCTTGTTCGAGGACTTTATAGTTGTCATCGTTAACCTGCAATTCTTCTTCTTCTATGTTATCCCAGAAGAATTTTTCTACCATTTTTATGTAATTCATGTTGATTTCTTATCAACACCGAATGGCCATGTCAGACTGCCAAGATTTTTTCGTGTTCCTAGCTCTTCGTTACCGACGCTATAGTTGGGGTAACTATATTTCCAGATTCTTGATTTGTGCTCTGGATCCTCATCTGTTGTGATGATTTCTTTTCCTTTCTGCTGCCTTTCTTTGAGGGCTTCAAAGATTTCATGGTTGCAAGGATATTCTTGAACTGTTGCTTTCAATTCAGTAATAATCTTTGATGCTGCTGCCTCAATGTTATCTGTAACAAGATTAACATTCTGATTTTTAAGCAACCTTAGGATTTCTCCTATTTGTGGCTTAATATTCTTATCGAAATCCTCTAGTAGTTCCTTAATGCTCATCCTAAGATTTTCTTAAGATATTCTATGATTTCTTTTAATTTGCAGTCGATAACTTCAGTATCATACTTAGTGTTTCTAAGTTGTGACAACTGAACTTCTAATTTTTCAATATTAACATTTTGTTTCACTAAGAGCTTTTTTATGTCTCTTAGAATTTCTATTTACACATTACTCCCCCCTCTAAAAGAAGTAGAATATCTGTTGAAGATACTAGGTGATTTTAAAAAATTTTCACTGGGATCTTTACTTAGTCCGAAATAGGACAGTAAGTTGTAGATTCCTAGTAAACATCTTCCTGTAATCTGGTTAAGATAATTAGTTGAAGAAACAATAGTGTTAAGACTATTACTTCCTATTACACCACTGAAGACGTACTTCCTTGGTTCAAGGTCTATCCCTTCATTTAATTTCTCAAACTCTAGAATTTTTCCTTTTTTATAAATATGCGGGTGCATATTAGTATTTAAAACGACTACAGATGATCCAGTTTATGACATAAATCATCAACTCTTGTGGACATGCTATGAAGTAATTCTTTATTATAGGTATTAGAAGATTCACCAACCTTTAAGGTTCTTCCTCTAAAACTCATTCTAGGTTTTTGTCCTAGAATTGGATTATTCTTTGCAATATCAATTGCCCAAGAATTATCTAAAGGACTGATATCCGAAAATTGTTTTTTCTTCCACATATCCTATTTCTGAGAATACATCGTCCAATTCGATATATTCATTTTTCTTATAGTCGATGGTATGATGACTATTGGTTAAAGCATAAGCAACAACATAAGTTAAGCTAAATACTTTATCACCTGCATTCATCAGATTATGTCTCTCAAAGTCGTGCACGAAAAATAATATCTGATCAATATTGTTAGTTTCTAAACTAAAACCAAATTTAGGATATACAGTAAACATGAATTTTTGGTATGCTAAATTACCTTTAGCAGCACCTAAAATACAATCTCTTCGGTCATTGATTCTATTATCTATTAAAGCCATTTTAATAGGAGAATCTATTCCTTCTTGAAATTTTGCTTTAAGCAAAATTTTTATAGCACCTAAGTGAACTACACTGAGGGGGCGTTTGGTTCATTTCGGGGAAACGGAATGGAATCGAGAAAGGGAAAGGAGAAGAAAGGAAAGTAAAGACCAAGAATTGTTTTACGTGTTTGGTTCAGATCCGGAAACGGAATGAAAATTTACATGATTACATTTATTTTTATTTTTTAATATTAAACAATCTCAATATAGTCAAATATATTTATATTATAATAGTATAATATATTAATATTATAATAGATAAACAAATTTAATTATTTAATAGCACAATTAACTTTTTTAATAAATTAACATATAAATTTATATCAAAATTATTTTTAATTTATAAAAACTAAATCATAAATCATTTTTAATTTTTAAAATTAATTTTTCATACTGATATATTTTTTGGTCCAAGATTTAAATTATAATTGAAATAAGAAAATAAAAGTGGGAAATGGTACCTAGTGGGAGGTGGGGAATGGAGTTTGAGGAATAAGGGGTAAACCTACAACTAAAAAAGGGGAAAGGGAATGATTGTTTTTACTAAACAAACATCAACAAAGAGAATGACCCCAATTCTTTCCCTTTCCCTTTATTGAATACCTTGTACCAAATGCCCCCTCAGAGTAGATCTTATCTTAGAGTCTATTTTCAACAAATTTTTGCGTATCTCTTCCTTAGTGATTAAAGGCAGATAAACTAAACCTGTAGTATCTTTTATATCTACATGCATTTCTTTGGTAGAGATATAATAAAAGATACTGTTTTCCCTTTTAAAACGATTTAACATAGGAATGTTAAATATTTTTTCTTTTCTTAAATCGAGTCTGCTACTTTTGATTTTAGAAAGAATTTCTTGCTTTATCAAAAAGCTTGCTTGAAAACCTTTTTCATTTTCTGAAAACTCGATTTCCAAATTGTTTTCATCTTGAGTTTCCTCGGGAAATTTTTATATTATAAAACTCATTTACAGATTCTTAATAAGATCATAACTGAGAATTCTTTTAAGAGAAGATATCTCTATTTCTATTTGCATAGAATATCTATTATAAAATCGAATTTCTTCAGTTTTAAATTCTTCTAGATCCTAGATAAGAAATCTAATCCTTCTATTGTCTTTGTTACTGACAATCTTTCTAGAAACCTGTAAAAGGTGTTCTAAGTATTGATGGTTATTCATGGAAATCATGGCATTTTCAGATATATTTACTAACCACGGATGATGATTATTGCTACTCATGAAATGAGAAGATTTTAAAAAGATTTAAAACTTATTAAAAATACAGAATTCTAAGCATTTGTATTTGTAGTAAGGTTCAATAATATTATACCTAATTTTGACATACCTGAGTCTCTGTAAGATATGATCCGAGCATTCATTCAATTCTGTAGTTAACCTGGGTGTTGATTACTCCAAGAATGCACCTGCTTTTTCCCTCAACGACCACATGCCTAAACGGTACTTCACTATGACTTACTCCCTCCAGGATATAATCAAACCTTGATACTGAAGAATTAAATAAACAACAAGGCTCTGATACCAAAACGCGGAACACCAAATAAGTATTGTCAAAAAGTCAAATATTATTTATTTTTCAAACCCTTACATAATACATAGCTTAAAACCTCGTTGGGGTTACTACTCACAAGACATTACAGGTTCTCTCTCGATTTAAGAAAGTGTCTTCGTTGTAAAATATAAGATGATCTTTCCTAAAATTTAGCTCCCCTTTTATAGAGTAAGGAAGAGATTCTATTATAAGACTAGTCGTCTTCTAATTATTCATAAAATAGATGTCTTATGCTTTTCATAAAGTAGATGTCTTCTGCTTTTCATATGTAAAACAGTCCAGATGCGGAAATTTCTTACATTGGTAATCAAATTAAAGTTTCCCTCCTTTAGTACCTCCTTCAAATTACAGTGATCCGCTCCGCCTTGGGGGCAAGATTGCATCTCCTAGTATCACAAAATAAAAGTAACTTTACTGAAGTCCAGCCCAAAGAGCAACCAGAAATAAATCAAGTTGAGCAAACAAACTCAACAGACTCCAAGAAAGAACATATATACATGATGAACGTGTGCCGCGAGCGCGCAGTGCAAACAATTTTCCTAAGCAAGCAATACTTCGTTTAAATCTTTGTGGATAATGACAAAGAGAGTTAGTAATACACAGTTACAACTTACAAAACAGAAAAAAATTTACTGGTTGTAAATGAGCTTAGATATTATCACCTGGATCGGAACGACGAGAGTGCAAAATATGGAGAAACTGAGATCAGAACTTATCTGCGTCAATGGCTTCAAACTCCTCCATTTTTGTGTTTTGACAGCAACAGTGAAGACACCACTTCAACTGTAAAGTCTGCTGGCTGATATAGAGAGGTGGCCTGTAAGGCCATTCTGCTTAAAATAGTAAATTAAACCCATCTGGTGTCATTTAGATTTTTACATGAATTTGTTCTGTAACTTGCACATTCTCGCCATTTTTTTGATTCTTTTACAGTCTTTACGCATACATAATGTTTACATATTTTTATATAAAGTATGAAATATCATGCTGACTCTAAATTGAACATAAAGACCATATACAATCGTCAATGTTCATAAAATTTGACAAAAGCAACATTAAAATAATCAGTTCATTTTTTTAATATAGCTGATAAATCTCGGGTGAGTGGAAATCGAACCCGAACCTGGGCTGACAAAAGCTTAACTCTTATCACTTGAGCAAATACAGATACAAATAATAATAAGCAGTTCGAATTTACAATGCAGACATAACACACAACTTGAATAAAATACAAAGTTCCTCATATGCTATACTTTAAGCGTGAAGTTACAATCTAAAATACAATAACTGAATCAAGGGAACAACATAAAATTCTAAGAACACGACAGTATTCACACAATGTCGAGAAAAAGACTAAACTTTGAGATACTTGTCAAACCAATCACTAGCTTCTTTTACCATCAAAGCTGTCATTTGGTGCCCAATTCCTGGTTCTGCTATTAACTGCAGATTAAAGCAGAAAGCAAACAATAATAGTTGAGAGATACTGCAAGGTTTAAAAAAGAAGGATTTTATTGACTAAACTTGGAATATTAGACCAATATAAAGAGTGGGTGAATAACTTTGTAAAATATTAGTTAGTGTTGCACATGTATTATATGGAGCAGTTCAATTATTGTGCTAGCGGATCCTTTTTGTCTAGCAATTTGGACCATAACTGTAGTTAAATATGCAGTAAAACGCGAAAGTTAAAACTGTATTGTAACTTGCAATCCTGACAGCGTCTTAAGATAGCTCATTACCTTGAAATTTTCTGGACAACAAGTATTTTCATATGCCTCGACTGTTTTTTGCTTGGGAAACTCAAGACCTGCAATTGGGCAACGTGGATCTTCTTCCCCTGCATGCATGAAAGATGTTTTAGTCCCTGAACTAAGTTAAATGGAACTCATACATTGTTGAAAATGTAAGAAATGGTTATACCATTTAAAATTAAGAGAGGTCGTGGTACAATCATATGAACGGTGTAGGGTGCATCAAACTCTGAGGCGAGTCCTGGAGCAATTCTATCCCAAACCTGCATAATAAAATAAATTACAAGATGTGGTCACTTTCCACGCGTATTGCAAAAAAGGAGAGAGAGAAAACTCAATATGCAATCTTTGAAGTAAAAACTGTTGCGCAATTATATCTGGTAAGCCACAACATATTGTTGATAAGTCTTCAAAACCGAAACTAAGCATTAGATTTGTGAAAGATTGACATCACTTTGTATTTTAGTTTTGAGAAAATAACAACGAAAGAAAGATATATAATCTACTGACCTTTTCTACCACTTCTTTATCGATTGCACTTTTGTTCAAATCAATTCGTGCTTCTGCAACCAAGAATCACTAGTTAATATTAAAGTACACAATCTTTACAGAAATTAAGAAAAACACAATTGTTGCCCACATATGCTAAATCGTTATTCTTAGGACATTTAACAATTTATAAAACAAATTTTTAATAAATCTTGGCCACAAAAGTCTTACATGTTTCATGTCACTTTAAGCATTAGAAAAAGGTAAAATCATTACAAAAGTAAGCCAGGAAAAAAAGCATTTAGGATATTCTACATAAAAAAAATTGATGACTAATCTATTTCATCTACACATTCTCTAAACGTTTCCTCACCTTCAAATACTGCCTTTATACTGTTTACTCGGGGAAGCCATTTATCATTATCTATAGCCCACCGAAATCCCTACAATCATAATGCTTAAAAGATCAATTTATTAACAATATAACATATTACCACACTGCAAAAACTAAGAATAAACAATAAAAATTAAAAAAAACCAACCTGAACACCAATTATGGGAACAATTACAGAGTAACGTGTATCAGCCGCAGCAGCAAACCATGAATGCATTCCTGCACAGCAAGGTTATATCACCAAATCAGCACACAATAGCAAGAATTACATCGATGTTCTTATATTATCAAGTTTCATGTCCTAAACCTCCAAGTGATTCCCCAGTAATTCCAATCCTTGAGGGATCTATATCATCCCTTTGTGAAAGATAATCAGCTAGTTTTATCAAGTCCCAGACCTGCAAAAACCACAGAACTCTATCAAATGTAACACAGTACAGGAAAACTAGAACAAAGTGGATACACTAGTTATACGTCTCTTCACATATTCTTCTATAGCTTGAAAGATTTCTATAACATTTCATATGTAGTCCTATTTCTAAATAGACAGAATCTCACCGTGTCGAAGATGAATGGCATTGTATCACCTTTTTTCCATGCCGATACTAGAGACTGCAAAAGAGTAAACTTAATAAGGAATCAGTGTTTTAACAAGATACTGTGTACAATTGCTGCAAGTTAAATTTAGCCACCAGACCATCCGAAGAGGATATATTTGTTTTGAAATATAACTGTCAACTTTATTTTAGCCTAAGCCAGATATCTATATATTACACATTAATGCTTCACATTCAACTGCATATCAATAGTATAACATACTTATTAATGTTAAGATTTTTTTGGGGGTGAAAAATATATAGTCAAACCAAGAAACAGAAAAAGATTCAGTACGAACTTCGCGATAGGTCGTTAAACTGCTGGCACGCTCCCCATGGTAACGAGAATCGATGGCAATAGCTATGTAACCGCGTGAAGCATATGCCTAAACCATAAAAATGCATCAGAAAATTTGATAACCTTGTCAATCTAAGATAGAAAGCTTAAAAAAAATGGAAATCAGTCTTACCTCAAGCAAAGGGCGTAACCATTCTTTACACTTGTTTGTGCTATGAAGAAAAACAATAGCCGGCCTTTTTTGAGGAATGCTTTCTTCCATACTCAATATTAGCACAGGCAATCTCCCTTGTTCACCTTCCTGCTTGTGCATATATCATCTGGTAAGTCCTTTGAATCTCAAAATTCCATGTACAGATAATAGACATACCTTCTAAAGTACATGAAATACAATCGTCGCCATTGAATTGAATCTAGATTGGCACACTTAACTCACTATATAAATAGCCTATATAAGTATGTCTTAACCTGGCTTTTAGCAACCAAGTTACCTTTCTACTTTCTAACAAAGAAACAAAAAAGCAGTATGATAATTAACGTTACAAGTGATATTTTCTGGTTAAAAAAATCTTCTAACCTCAGTTGTCAAGTATAAGTTCTCCTCCTTAAGTACCTCCTTGAAATTTGGAATATTTGCCTTTGGGCAAGATTCCATTGCCTGGTATCACATTGGTTAGTTAACTTTGGAACAAGACTTCAACATCTAGCAATAGTTTAATAAATATGAAAGAAGATTTCAACCTCACTGAATAGTGGCTTGGGAGTCTCTTGATACATGGGTTCTGACACCGGTTTTCCAGGTTCCACAGTAAGAGGAACTGAAATGTAAAATCAGGTTAAATAAAAAATTTGCTCTCATCTGACCGACTTCTTAAAGAAAGACAATACACAAACACACCAAAACAAGCAAAAGATTGAGAAAAGTTCGATTGCATTTCTAAGTCCATTCACGGCCCTATCTCTTTCAATCTTCCTAACAATACAATGGTGCTGAAATGCATTAATTCAACCTCATTCATTATGCCTGACAATACAACATAGGTTTGTGGACTGAAATAGTTCTGTCGTAAAATCATCCATTCCTCTAACCTTACACATTCATTATCATCAAATCAAACACTTCCATTAACTCTTAAAACCACCATAATCTAACACTCAAAGAAACACGAACACGACTTGAAACCTGAAAGTCCTAAAAAATGAACAATCCAGCAAGCACAAATTAGAAACAAAACAAAGTAGACAAAACAATAATCATACAAACACAACTACAACTACCTTAAAAAACAGCTTAAACTGATTTCAAACACAAATGTAATTCAGAATCATACACATATATTTAAATATGACGTAAAAATATTATTATGTGCATATATAATAAAAAGACCTTGAGGAGATCGACGAGTGGTTAAGAGATGAATGAACTGAGACCGGAGCTTCATAGTATCATCACCGGCGTCAACTTCTCCGGTCATTTTCCGATGAGTGATTCCGATGGTTCCTTTAAGCTTGACTTTGTATTGATTAATATAGGAGACAGATGAAAGTGAAAAGAGTGGCAGTTGAGTTGGCACGTGCTTAGGAACATGGCACACGTGTGAGCGACAACTATAACTACTTCTCATCACCATTGACATTGTACTTCCTTTTATTACACTTTCTTATCATCGTATTGTTTTTTTATTTCATATCATTTTATTTTCGGAAATTCGTAAATAGTTTCGATAATATTCTATGAGTCCGATTAACGAGAATCGATTACTTTTTTTTGTCGATTCAAACTGGGCGGATTTTAAAGACTTGGATGTATGCTGTAGCTAACAACTATACTTTTCTTACATTTAATAGAAATATTTTTTCAATAATTCAAGAACAACAAAAACAAATCATGTAAATATGGCATGAAAATTGATAAGTGCGCTGTAAAAAAGCCCAATTACACAAATGCACTGAAGTAAAGCCCAGTCCAGTTTTCATAGTCCAACAACAACAAATGTAAAAATATCCAACAAAAATATACTATTGTTCAGTTTATTTCTAATATATCACCCTTTCTGCAGAACTATATGAAATTTCGTCAAGCTGACTAATTAAGAATTTTTACCAAATAAAAACATTTCACCGTTGGTCGGATTCTCAGCCAATACACGGCCCTAACAATATTAGAATTTAAGTTACCAAAATTTATGATAGAAAAACTGAAATTCCCTCTGGATCGTTGTGCTCTGCTCTTCAATTTTCATGATAAAAAATAAATTAACATTTGCATCACCTGAAAGGACTGCAGCAACAGTCGGAGTCATCTAGACAAAAGCATGGCTTTACAGTCAAAAGTTATCTGAGATGCAACAGAACTATGAGTTGCTGCTCCAAGTACACTGGGTGTACCATCAATGCAGATGGTTGAAACCTATCTGAGATGCAATTGAACCATGAGTAGTGCTGCAAGTGCACTGGGTTCCCATCAGTGCAGATGGTCACGGCTTCTTTGCAGCTCGTAATCTTTCATGGCACTCTGCAGGGGTTCTCGTTGACCCTCTCTTTCTGTTTGAGATGATGAAGGATGCATTACTGCATGAGTGTGAAAAATCAATTGTTTAGATTATTGAGAAATATACCATTTCAAAAATCATTATTGACATTAACAAAATATTCTTAAGAATTAAGATAACTTTGCTCCTCTAATGACAAGTTTGACAATATGTTTTAAATGTTTAATATAACGACAAATTAGATATTCTATCACATTTCAAAGAATCTAACATAAGATGGAAATAGATCTAACCTCATTAAATTGAGGAAAATATTGATGCGCTGAACCTATGATTTTATTTCATTCCATTAAAACAGTTACTTAAGATAATAAGGAGACATATTAACAAGTTAAAGGAACCCCAAACATATCTCTTTCTTAATTCTCTCACCCTTTTATTATTAGAATTATTCACACTACACATAGAAAACTAATTTCATGATTAAAATTAGAAAGGAAGTAACCTTGTATGCTTCCAGAAGTGACAAGCTTGTTGAGACAATTCAAGAAATTAGTCAAGACGAGTCTTTCTTGCTCCACATAGATGTCAGTACAACCCTCTGTACAAGATGAATTCATTTTGGGTTGTTTACTACAGCCTGCAACCACACTAGGAGATTGAGCTTCCAGGAATGTTCGATCTTGCTCATCACACATTAGTTCAAGTGTTCCAGGAGACATCGCCCGGTCATGTTGGATATCAACTGGACCTGACCCAGTGGCATCCGTCTGGACTTTATTCCCTCCAGATGATACCTGGACTCCACCTACCAATTTATCTTCATGTAGCTGATTTGATGAAGCAACAGAGGCCTCGCACTGATCCATCTGTGCATCTTCATTTGTTGTGTGTTTTTTGCCTAAAGAAATTTCCAACTTTAGGACTTTAAACAGACAGAGCAACACATGATAAGTTGGACAGCAATCAAATGAAATGTGAAGCTTATTGCAAGATATTGTAGTATACGGGGTTGGTTAGAATAAATATGCATAACTCTAGCTGATAAAGAAAATTCATTTCTTTTCTGGTAGGTAAGGTAGTACAGGGAATTCACATTTGGGGTTCCTTATCATTCTGCAAAGGTTTGACCTTCACTTCCCTAAATTAACAGAATACTTTACCGCCATGTGAGGAAAAACATAACTATTTACAATTCCCTCCTCCAATTCGAACATCATGAAACAGATCTATTGATGCTATGTTACTAAGAGCATCACCAAATTCATTTAGAAAATATGTTAGTTTGACAACTGGATTAAATTTGCATTTCCAGTCATAAAGTGAGACATTGGAAAAAAAAATTATATCCAAGGAGAATTTACAGATAAATCTCAACAACAGTACTACTTTTCAGTTTTTAATGCTAAGACCGAAACATAGTATCAAACCATAACATTAGAGTCAGGTAAGAAGGAATTAATTTATAACATTAACAATGAGGAACATTTTTTTTTTGCTAGATAACGAGGAACATTTAAGTACAAGAGAAGACAGCAAAAAGTATGTACAAACAGTAGTACAGATATCTAAAAATATAAGCATTGATCAAAGCAAATCAGGAGACCCGAAAGTGATCAAACTAGTAAATTAGCCCTCAAAGTAATAAATATATAAGTGCCATGAACTAACCAGCTAATTTGCTTGAAGCTTCTGCTGAAACTACAACCAAACGTGAGCAAAGCTCCTTCGCATCTTTTAATCCACGGATAGCTGCTACTTGTGACCTTCAGGAGGGAATAAGTACATGATTAACTATGAAAGGAGAATACTTCTTATTCCTCCCTATACTAAACTTCCAGAAAAATTACAGAATGGCTTCCTACTCAACAATATACACCATTTAGAACAGATATGTCATCAGAATGTTGTAGCTCCTATGTGCAAACAAATTGGAAATCACGTAATAAACAACATACCTATATATGGAGTCTGAAGATCCTAAAATTGTCTCTGGGGCAGCCGCATGAAGAGGGATAAATGGAAGGTGAGACCTCGAATTACTCGGAGATGTCAGATAAGTTTCCTAATAGTAAACGATATTTTATCTTCAGTTTCCATTACAAGTTGAAGACAGGGTTGAAACCCCATAAAAGTTTGCATTACTACAAAACAAAGAGGTGCTAACTGATAACTAAAGAAAAATAACATATAAATTACCTAGAACTTCATTAAAAGAAAAAAAATGAGAGTAAAGAAACAACTAAAAAGACCTGATTGTGCTTTTGTGTTCGATTATCTAGGATATCAGTGGGTGCCTCTCCCATGAATAGGTTCTGATATTTCCTTTTCTTAATTGCTTGAGGAATATAACCAAAAGGCTGAACACTCCCATGTTGCATAAATGGCCTAACATTGGCATGTTCACCTTGGCGAAGGACTCTTCCCTCTTCACTTCCTTCACAATTCTTGCAGTCTATGCATCTACAATTCTCCGAGCACATAATATTGGCTTGGAAGCACTCACAATACTTCTTAAGGCACCAAGATTTCTTGCAGTTGCATCCTTTATTGTGCTTTCCTACGGCTGGAATCTCACCTGCCTCATTCTGTGTCTAAAAAAATTGCATGCATTTCAATATAACAATAAGAAATTGTGTTATGACTAAGCAAAAAAGACAAAGATGTGGTGAAATATCAGCAGTACAGTAAGCCCTGTGTCATAAAATATAAATTCCTTCCATCCAATATCCAATTCATGTACACTTAATTTCATGTAAGAAACAAGTTAAAATGGAAATATAGTACATCATTAAACATTCAGCACGAGTTCATTAAATACCACCAGAGACTGATCCGGTATATATTATCCAGTATATTAACAACCATTATTTAAAGAAGACTGTCAATTGAGGGTAACAATCTGCACATATCTATACTAAAAAACAGTGTTTCTGGTACCCAGAGACCCATCTTACATACCCTATTATCTTGAGATCTATGTGGACTTTTAGCAATCTTCGATCTGAAGGCATTAGGATTTCTCTCCAATGTTGCCCCAACTGCCTCTCGCCTAGCAGACTCGTTCTCAACATTATTGTGACAGTTTGTGCAGTTACAACCATTGCAATATATGCCAGCAGCAAAGCACTCGCAGTACCTGGTTTATCGCATGAGAAAAATAAATCAAGCAGTACTAATATACTGTCCACATATAAAATACAAGCTAATTGTCTTTTAAATGAGAAAGGTAAGCCAATAAATTTTTTGTAGGTACACAGTCGGAAATAGGTCAAATTCATGGGAAGGACTTGATCCCAAAAAAAATTTAGTATCTGACAGGTGGATCTCAAATTTGAAAATTAAATAAAATAATCCAAATCAGTATATACTATGTACTTTGTCACTATTTTGACAAGCCTTTAGATTTTAATGCAAGATCATAAATTATTTCTTACAACTTTCAAGAATTAAAATTTTAGGTGAAGAAGAAAGAATATAAAACTAGCATCGTAAAACAAAGCATATTGCTCATTTAAACTTACAAAGACAAATAAAAGATGCATGCCATGAGCTCCTACAAGACTCAATAATAGAAGAGTACTCACAACTTTAAGCATCGAGAATTTTTGCAGTTGCACTGTTTCTGTTTCTTTAAAGTACCATCCTTAAATTCTACACTACTTTGTTGGCGCAATTTCGGAGATTCGGTCTTTTTAAATTCCACAGTAGTTGGCTGTCGTGATCTAGGAGATTCTGTCTTCTTCAGTTCCACATTACTATATTGTCGTGGTCTTGGAGATTCTGTTTTCTTCATTTCGGCATGAACATGTTGGCGTGGTCTTGCTAATTCCGCATGACTCTGCTGTCCTGGTCTTACTAATTCTGACTGAATATGTTGTCGTGATTTTAATAATTCTGCATGACTATGTTGTTGCGGCTTTGGAGATTCTATCTTGCTGTCAACACTAATGCAAGTGAGTGTTCACATGCATCACAGCATCACTAAATTAAAAATTTTATAAACACGTAAATTTACAAATACACCAAAAAAACAACGTTTATGCATTCAAATTTTACCCCATCTAACTAATCCATCACCACCAACAAAAAGTAGTTGAAATATCAGTTCACAATTATCCAAAGATGCAGACAGAATCCATCCACACTTCATGCAAAAATTTCTATTCTAACCTCTTCTCCTATCATTCCAGAAAACACATGCATACAAATTTACAAAATTAAAATATATTTCTCGATAAATTCAATCCCACATTGACCATCTCAACACATCTCCAAGCCAATGCACAAGACTACAACCAAGATCCCTACATACATTCCAATTTACATAAACACACCATTTTAAAATTCTGGAACCTAAACTTCAGCTAGTAAACCCAACCATCCAATAAAATCTACAACATTCTCCTCGAAAACTCGAACTAATTCTCAACCACATCAAATCCTTACACCAAACAAACTAATTCAATCACACTACTACCAACATCAAATCACAAACCCACATTCAAATCACACATAAGAAAATACCCAAATCAAAAAATCCAAACTTTAACAAGAAAAACACAACCCCACATAAAAATTCAAACCCCACAATCAAGAACCACAAAAAACACACAAACACACACTAAAAACACACACTAAAAACACACACATATACAATCAATACACACACATTATACCTCAAACTACCCTTTTCAGCACTACCCTCAACACCCTTCTGCTTGACCTTCAAATCCCCATTTTCAGCCGGGTCGGATCTCGGGTCGGGTCCATTAGGCTGCGCTTCAGCTTGTCTTTTCAAAGCCAAAGCCAACAACTTGGATTGCAATTGAGCTTGTGGATGGTCCGGCAAGATCGCCGTCGCCGCCGACGCACGGCAAATGGCGGTGAAGTCCAATTGACGCGCCGCCGTTTTAACGGGTCCGGGTTCGGGTTTATTACTATTGTTATCCATGATTTGTTTGAAATGAGAATTTGAAAATTGGGTTTGTGTGTGTGAGTTGTGTGTGTTTTTATACTAGGGGTTTGGGTTTGAATGATTGGATGAAATGGACGGCGGAGATTGAAAGATGTGGGGTTTGATTGGACGGCTGAGATTGAGTCAAAAAGAGTAGAGTGAGGCTTTTTTGAGTGGAGGATTGTGATTGTTCGTGTGTTTGGCGCTTGTTTGGTTTTGGGATAGTTTTGTATTGCAATTTTTCCAAATTATTTTATTTTATTTTATATATTTTTCATCTAGAAATGAAAATACATAAAAATGTAAAAAATTAAAGGTAAAACATGTGAAAAGTCAAAGGAACATTTGTTTTGGAACTTGGAATAATTTATTTAAATTTGATTGCAAGTTCGAATTTTAAATGATTTATTAATTATGCTAAACAATGCCGTATTCAAGTATACGATAATAAAAATATATGATTTTAGAAATAATTTTAGGTGTGTCGTTTATGCAATATTTTTGTATCGAGATTTGGATTTTTAAATTTTTTGTTCATGTTCAATTGCAACGAGGATGCAATCTTTTATTTTTATTTTTTTGTGGGAGGGGATGCATCTTTTAAATTTGAGCACTTAACTTTTTTTTTCTTTTCTTTTTTTTTTAAATAGTTTGAGCACTTGACTTGAATTTTTTTAGTCATCTTTAATCTCAAGTTCGTGTAATTTTGAGTTTTTATTTGATTTCCTAGGCATGCTTCGAGATATATCACACTTATATTTTTTGCGAGTTAAGTGTCAAAATTTTCCCAATATTAATCTAAGTATTTGTTAATACCTTCCAGACTAATGATTTCCGCATTACAACTTATTTGTTGTTCTTAAATTTGATGACATAAATATTAGATATTATTATATTGTTGAGATTTAAATATTAAATGTATTTATAATATATAAATTATGTGTTATGCCCCTGGGCTCTAAGCAGGCCTATCATAGATTTTCTCAAAATTAGTCCCAGCAGGTCGAGTAAGTGTTCCAGCCCACTTCACATAATATAAAATATTAGGTTCAATCTAATTAAGACATTAAAGATAGAAGAAAACCATAATGACATACGTTAAATCTAGGCAAACGGAGCAGGTGCTCTAGCCCATTATTCTAGAAGAAGTTTCAGTCCACCACTCTAAAGAACTCGAACTCACTTCTATAAGGGTCCGACCTCACCTCTCTAAGGGATTCCATCCCACCTCTCTAGCAGAGATTCCGGCTAACCTCTCTCAAGTAGGGATGACAATTTGTACCGAACCGATTGATATCCGATTTGTACCGATCCGATCGGGTTTTACTGAACTTGAATATTTTGGGTTTGTGTTTGGGTTTGATTTTTAAACCCGGACTCTTTTTGGATTGGATTTGGGTTTAAGGCAATCCATTTCGAAGTCGATCGGAACCCGATCGAAACCCGTGTTAATATATAAATAAAATTTTACATTTTGAAAGTATTAATATAATATAAAATATCATACATTGCTAATATTAGTACTAAATAAGGTTATACTTTGTACAAACTCCTACATTAAAGTCTAATATCACTAGACTATTATCGTTAAACATGCTTTCAGCAGTAGGGTGCGATACAAGTATACTATAGGTTTCTAATTCAACCCCATAAAATTCAATATCGTCAGACCTATGAGCCCTTTACTCGAATCAGATCCTAGTAATCTTTCACCAGAGTCTGTGGGAATCAAAGTAAAATTTGGTAGATATTTACAAACCCAAACCCGAACCGAACTGAATCTAAACAAAACCCGAACCCGACGGGTTCAGGTTTGGTAATTCGGGTTTTTTCGGGTTTGGGTTTGGCAAAGAAAATCGGGTTCGGATTTGGTTTTTGCTAATATAATTGTGCTAAAATAGGAAAATTATGTGGATATTAAGAATCAAACACCTAGCATCCTACAAGTAAACTGATCTCATAATCATTATGCTGCAAAGATCTTTGAGTTTATTTTAACATTCTTATTAAATAAAGCACATTCTTTCTTTCTGTCCTAATTTCTTATATTATTTTAACTTTGAACAAATAAATTATTGATTATATTCTTAGATAATTCCATTTTTTCAATTTTCATAGTTTTATATATAATTATAAATTCAATCATCTTTTATAAATTTTAGTACCCTTAAATTGTTTTTGATTAAATAATGCTAAACATATTTTTAATTATTATAATAGTATTTTATGTATTTTATTTAAATTAGTCATGTTACTGATAGGTAGTGTAAAGTGGGGTGAAACCAAACAAATTCATACTCAAGAATGAGATCATTTTAATTTGTAATGTCTATATTTGAATTTAATATAATTTGATTCGAATATAATGTAGTCTCGGATATTATAAATCAGATTTAAACCGAATGTGAGCATTATTATATAATTTCTCGTACTAACCGAATAGTATGTGATGTCTCGTATACTTGGCAAATATCATCTAATAACATAAAATGTGATTTTTATTTAAGGTATTGATAACTAATAACCTAAAAAAATTGATTTTTTTACCGGCCAACAGTAACATCAAAAATTTCTACAAAAATTTAACAAACAAATATTGAAAAGCGCAAATAAATAGTTTATAATAGATGACCACTAATTAAATATATTAAATTATATGACAAAAAATGTACAGTCTGATTACGGTATGTCCGTCCTATCTATTTCTTATTAATCTTTCTCACAGTGTACACTCGTTAAAATGACATGTCATTATTAATTAATTTTGGTATTTATTTCACTCTCACTAATTCAATGACTTTTTTTAATAAAATATTCACACTTCTCAACTTTCTAACTCTCCATATTTACCATATTCACCCTAAATGTGAATAACTAGGTTGAGATTCTGAAATATAAGATATCGCAAACATAAAAGAAATTATCATCGATTAAACATTCTACTGTCTTTTTGTAAATTTAAATAAGAAAAAACTTATAAAATTGGAATGAAAAAATGTGCGTATTTCATAACAGCTTTTTATAAGATATATTAGACTGAAACACAAAGGTATATCAATCAATTTGCTAAATCAAATACTAAATGTGTGGACAATCAGTGAACTTTTTTTTTACATATACATTATTTTTTAATTATTTTTTGTACTTAAAGTAATGTGTGTGTGTATTACAATCAATTCAAAGATATATTAGACTGAAACACAAAGGTATATCAATCAATTTGCTAAATCAAATACTAAATGTGTGGACAATCAGTGAACTTTTTTTTTTACATATACATTATTTTTTAATTATTTTTTGTACTTAAAGTAATGTGTGTGTGTATTACAGTCAATTCAAAGATTATTACCTTTGTTTATAAATTTATTAATAACATAATTAAAAAAATACACAAATATTCAAAAAAATAACAAAAATTGCAGTAAATTTGAGTTAAAATGAGTTAAAAATTTAGATTTTAAAGTATGTATAATACTGTTGGGAATAAGTTGAGTACTTGATGATAAGTTAAACAAAATACTTAGTTAATTAGTGATTTTGTAGCCTTCAACGGATGATCACTTTAACATCCGTTGAAAGGGTAGCTTATGTTACAATAAGATTAGTTGTACATTTCTGCATACTGCAATGCCATAGAGAACTAAATGTTATAAAATATTTTAAGTCATGTTGACTACTAGATTGATATGTAAGATATGTTGGCTAATTGTAAATATTAGATGTCTTGTAATCTTGTATAAGTGAAATGGAGTTAACTGTTATGAAGATAGTCTCAACGGATGTTCCACAAGGCTTCAACGGATGATCAACTAAAGCTTCAACGGATGATTAACCAGACTCTTAACGAATGATCCAACAGACTCTCATCGGATGATCCAACAGACTCTCATCGGATGATCCAACAAAGTCTCAACGGATGATCCCACAGAGTTTCAACGGATGATCTAACTGAGTTTCAACGGATGAACAAATTCAAAAGAGCAGTTGATAGTGACTTGACAGTCACATGCGTTGATTATATGCAAATGGAATGCGACAGCCTATTTACAGGGTTTAGAGAACAAAGAAACATTTCCATTTTCATGCTAAACTGAAGATATTCAAAGATGCTGGATAGAGAAATGAAGAAGCATGAAATTAGACTAGATATATTTTGTCTTATTTGTTTGTCTTTTTATCATGTAACTTGGTAATATATAAATCAAGTATAGCAAGTAGAACATTATCTAAGTAAGTAAGCAATTACCAGAGAAATAGAAAAAGCTACATCTGTAAAAGAATTTCTCTGTTCTTTGTAAGTTCAACTTGTAAGCAGCTGTGTGCGGACATTGCATCACAGAGTTCTCATATTAATATATATCTCTGGTGGAAAAGTTAAATCCACCAGAAAATTTTTAAATACTTGTATTTGATTACTTTGTATTTTGATTTCATCAATTCTTTCATTCCGCACCTTAGCCAAATCAAACACAGTTATATATTCATAGTAGATCTGTTCTTAAAATTAAAAAGGAGCCAAAATTACATTCAACCCCCCTTCTGTAATTCTTTGTTAGATTGTTAGGGAATAACAAATACTTCGCTTAGAACAATGTATGATGAACTTGATATATATAACTGTGTACTTGAGTTCATCCAGACCCGATGTTATCAGAAATAGACGAGGGTCAAGTGGTAAATTTTGAAAAGAATATTAATATTTATCAAGCGGTCATTAAAGATGTATATAAATATTATCTTAGGGGAATTAACCGATGTCTTATACATAGTTAAACAAAGTGAAATAATTCCAAGAATGACTATTAGGGGTGCTCGTGGATCGAGTTGGGCGGATTAAATGTAAACCCCTAAGTCAACCCATTTAATTCAGTTTTAATAATTTTTAACCCAATTAAAGCTCAGATTAATCATGTTATGGGAGGTTGAATAGAAAGATTCAACTCAAATTGTATTATTACAAATAGTAGAGGAGCGGGTCGCGTTAGAATGAGAGAGTTACACACAAAATCCTAACCAAACTCAATAATTCGTTTTTATTCATTTTTAACTAGATTAAAGTTCATTTTGAATTTTTTGGACTGGGTTAGGGTTGTTTCGGGTCGGTTAGGTCGGGTATTGTATAAAATTATGAAATTTTGTAATATGTCTCTAAGCGGTCAAAATTTATATTTTACAAATATATTATAATTATATTAATATCACACGAGTTTACGTGCACCAATGTCAAATATGACTATTATACTTAAATAACAATTTAAACGTACTCAATTGTTTAATTTAATAAAGTTGATTTAAAGTCATTTGAATCTAAAATATTTTTTTTTACCAAATTTGAATTTATGGTATGTCTTTTGTGGTATTGATATTTATTCAAATTTTATGAAATAAAATCTAACAAAAAAAATTGATTTATGAAAAGAATATGTGATGTTACAAAATTAATATACAATATAAGATAAAAGGAAAAAAAACATTTCCCCATTTTCGAATTATAATTTTTTTAATACATATAAATTTATTCGAGAAATTATTTCCGTTATGCTAGTTTGAGTTTAAATAACAACACTCGGAGCTTATTTAACAATTCTCAATATATATCAAACGAATTAATAAATTATATGCACAAATTATATTAAAAAAATATTTCTCACTCTTATTAGGATCATACACCCCCGCACTCTACAAGACTCAGATTGATATTCTTTAAAAAATTTATATATACTTGTTAATTGATTTATTGATATATTTTTCTTTCATATCCAATATTTTTTTTGAAAGTTTTGTAATTAGGAAAATAAAAAATTAAATATAATTTTAGTAATAATTTATTTTTATTGTAAACAAATTAGTGTATTATAATTATAATTTAGATAAAACTATGAGTTGTATATATTAAATTACCAAATTAACCTTCTACATCTTGTAAAAAAACTAACAATTCAGGTAAACAAAGTGCCTGGTATCAAAGTGCAAAGTGCAAAAGTCAGATACTATACAAAGACAGACATTGCTCAATAAACTCAAAAAACAACGGATCACAACCATTATTAACTAAACAAATGCTATAGGAATAAACTAGATAAAACTAGAAAACCAAACTAATCAACATAAGGTAAGGACAAAGTGATCACTGCAACAAGAACTGCAGCAGAAGGTAGTTCATGTCATAATATGCATAAGGTCTTAAGCCAATAATTCAGTCTAGATTTTCACATAATATCTGAATGCATTAGAAAGTGGCCCTGACACAGTTAATTGTCAATGATCAAGTACGAAATAGCTCGTTTCTCAACATGACTCTTTTCTCTTCTTGCTCTTTGAAAACCTTCGTAGGAATTCTGCGCATTCATCTAAAGTTGCCTTCCTTCCTTGTGCAAAGTTCCATAACTCGGGGACAGGGCACCTCCAACATGGATTATACTCATTCATCTCTGTTAACATTGTCACCACTATGTCGTATACTTCAGCGCCCCACTCTTTCTTTTTGGCTTTTATGAAATCATCCTCTTCATCAATAACTTCCTGAACATGTCACATCCAAACAAAGAATAAATGAGGAATCGAGAGAAAGATGAGGGTTAAAGGAATGATTAGTTAATGCTCTAGGAACTGTAGAGTTAACAAACAGTACAATGTCAGTGTGCAATTTTCAGGGATATTAAATGATATCGGATAGAATGACAGATTAAATACAGGAATATAGTAACAGCTACGCTTGGTCTGCACAGAAGAGGAGTTTACAAGTATGATACAGAATACTTGCCTTCTGGTCTTTACCAACCATTAAAATCTTAAAAGGGTACCAGTCTGGATCCTTGAGTTTGTCAAGTAAAAGATTAGTCCATTCCGTTGCTTTCTCTTTTGCTTCTTCTGCAGGATACCTTTTTTTTGCAGCAGCCAGAATCTGGTCACAATCAATATCTCCCATTATCTTGATGCCAATGCTGGCCTTTGAGTTAGGCATGTCCTTCAAACACTATTAAATAAAGAGGGAAAAAGGCGTCTAGCTGAATAATCCATCTGATTAAGGATGCATGCATATAAGATGTTGAATCAACACTTGCAAGTATGCTTCATAAATTCTTTAACTTCTTAATGATCACTGTAACCTGCAACCAGTTCATAAGATATGTGCTACTTTGTTCCGAAAAATTACATATTTAACAAACTGCTTTTCAATATTCAAAGCCAGACCAGCAGATATCTGCTGACTTACAGAACCAAAACAGTTGTGCATGGTTTTGAGTACAGGCTAAGTTGAGTTATCTGAGCTTAGTGTTAGCAAGTGTTTGAACCTGTTGATCAAGACATTAAACAGATACATCATATGTGTTCATGAAAAGTCATGACGGTGTATTTTGTTCTTAACAGTGTACCTTATGATATAGTCATTCGAAGAACATATGTTTACCTATGAGGAACTGTAAAGACCAGACTATGATATCCTATCTTAAGCAAAAAGATTCAGATTAACCCTTACACTTGGGTTCGAGTCTGTTTCTTATAAATTCAAAGCATTTTTTTATGCTAAGCGTAAATTCAACATATTCTGATTTTATAATTGCAGCTAAGGGTAAATTATTACAACTACATAATTCCCTAATTAAGGATCATATTATCTACGATAACTAATTCTGAATTATGCTCAACTTACTTCTAATTAAAGTCAACCAATCTAATCTTAAAAACAGTTCACCAAAACTGTAACTCTACAATCCCGGTCTTCCGAATGCCGTTGTTTGTATCAAAGCAAGAGGAAATGACTGTAGAAGGGTACTTTCAATTAATATGACAAGCAATCATGCACATAGAGGCGATGAAAACAAACTTACATCAATCAATACTTTTCGAGCATATTGGAACTCGTCATTCATTTTCTTCTCCTTGACGATCAAAGCTTGATTTAATTCTTCAAGAGACTCAATAAGTTCATCCTTCTCCTTCAGGTTTTTCTTCAAGGACTCTAACTTTTTCTTGGTGTCCACATTCTTGCCCCCTCCCTCAAAATGCTGCTTGTCTTCTGGTTTAATCTGCAGTTGTATAATCCATAGTTAAAGTTTATTATTCTTTTTCTACCATTTCAAACAATCATATGCAGTATAAGATATTAGATAATTTAAATTTCAAAATTTATTAGTATACAGTAGAATCTCAATAACTAAATAATCTGGTTAAATGAACAGATTTCCAACAATAATGAACACATTCCCAACATAAGGAGATTGTATATTTTTAAACTCGATAAAGGAATAATCCCACGGAATGAATAAAATTCAGCTAGTTACAGAAATATTTCAAAATGTAAATCACCTTCTTAGCTTCTGTCAACTTTGTGATACTTTCCTGAAAATTGATTGGTTCCATGATTTCTTTCTCAATCTACAAGAGCAGATAGATATAAGAACTCTGAAACATAAGCATTTAAGAATTTAATGCTTACATAGCTACATGTATTGCGAATAATTTGATGCAGATTTTGAGATTTTTTTTTTTGTGAATTTCAAAAAATTAAGGGGTTCAGATTGATAACATAAAAATCAGATACTTATAAGAAATTTCAAAGAATATTTCGAAATTTTATTGTTTTTAGATAAGATTTTTATGTAATCCGTCAATTCAAATACTTAAACAACGGTTATTCTTTCGGGTGATGGTTCAGTTTCATACCAGGTTAGAGTACCGGACTGTTGTCATACAAATAAAACAAAACCTGGACCAGAAAAAATAAATGATTTACCCAATCTCAAGATATTGTGCTAGTGTGCCCCTAAATATTAAATATTTCATATACCGTTTTCCGACAATTAAAGCCAGACTAGCAGATATCAGCTGAAATTCACTAATGACAGTGTTGTGAATGGTCTGCGTACAGGTTAAGTCAGTTTATCTTAGGCTCTTAGCTCAGTTATAGCACTAAAGTATGAACCTTTTGATCAAGATATTAACATAAAAATCATAAAATTAAAAATATATGTTCATGAATAGTCATGACACTTCATTTTGTTTACAACAGTGTACCTTATGATTTAGTCATTCGAAGAACATATGTATCAATGAGAAACTGTAGAGACCAGACTTTACTGTTTAAAGGAAAAGATTCACAGATTACCCCTTACCCCTTGGGTTTGAGTCACTAATATTATGATTTGAATGTGTTTTTTATGCGAAGCGTAAATTCAATACATTCTGTTCTTATAATTGCAGCTGAGGGTAAACTATTGCAACTATATTTGCAGCTACCCGTACACCTCTACACAAACAGACTTTCTCCTGGCCCTTGATTATCTAACTCATAACAGGATCCGCTAATGAACCGCATTACAATAAGCATGATAATTAAGGATCATATTATCTACAATAATAATTATGAAATATGCTTAACTTCCAAATTCCAATTAAAGTCTATTAATGCTTAGCGGTGCATGACGTCCACTCAACATCTAGCATAAAGAGAAATGATAAGTTACAGATTTGCAGCTTAGCTACATTCAAAGACTATTAAGTTTTAACTGCTCATGGCTAAACAAAAAAATCCAATAAGAAGTCCGTTGTTTATGTAGTACCTACAATCTAATCCTAAAAACAGTTCTACAAGACTTTAACTCTATAATATTGGTCTTCCAAATGCGACTATTTGTATCAAACCAAGAGAAACAACAATAGAAGGGTACTTTCTTTAAAAACGACTCCAATTATGCACATTAGGAGAAGAAACGAAAAACAAACTTACATCAATCAATAATTGTCGAGCATGCTCGAGCTCGTCATTGATTTTCTTTTCCTTGATGATCAAAGCTACATTCAATTCTTCAAGATCCTCAATGTGTTTATCTTTCCTCTTCAGGATTTCCTTTAAGGACTCTATTTGTTTCTTGGCTTCCGCATCCACATCCCCGCCTCCTCCCTCAAAAATAGGTCTCAGGTCTTCAACACCGCTACTCATTTGTTCTATCTCCAGTTCTAAACGCTGCTTGACTTTGAGTTTTTTCTGTAGTTGTATAATCCGTAGGTTAAGCCTCTGCTTCTCTTTCTGCTATTTGAAACAATCACATGCCTCAGACGATGTTACACTTCTAATAATTATTAGTACTCCTACAGTAGAATCTCGGTAAATAAAAAAATATGGTAAAACGAACAAAGTGCCAACATACTGGAAATACTAAATAGTATAGTTTTAACCACGACAAATGAATAATTTCAAGAAATAAATCAAAAAAAAATCTGCAAGTTGAACTGTTCCGAAAATTTTCAAAATGTAAATCACCTTGTGAGCTTGTGCCAACTTTGACATACGTTCCTGAAAATTCCTTGGTTCCATGATTTCTGTTGTCAAATCTACAAAAGCAACTAGATACTATTAGAACTCCAAAATCTAAACCCTAAGAATTTTAAGAGTTTAATGCCTAACGGGGATTCCAAAATGATATTTTCAAATGTTAAAAATTTAAAGGTATTCAGATGGACATTTAACATAAAAGTCAACTGAAGTGATTAGTAACCAGAAACTTATAATTACACAACCATCAATTTCTTGAGGTCAGAAGTTCGACTCATGTCTGATTGTACTTGTGTAATCAATTAGCAAAATTTTTTTTAACCCACCATGACATTAAAAAATAACTATCCATACAAATTCAAGATTAATTTAACAATTCCCACTAATTTTTACAGCATCCTAGTTTTATATTTTAAATTTCTTATTCTTAACAAAATTAATCAAAACTCAAGAAGCATCTTAGAATAACCCAAACTATCCTGACCTCCGTCCATTCTGGCTCACCCCGAAATTTCCTTAAACATGCATAACATATGTACTAAAAAAAAAAAATCAAAACTCAAGCATAAATAAAACAAACAAAAACACATACAGACAGTAACAGACAACCCCACACACATCTCCGGCGGCGTCGCCGGTCAAAAACACATTAAACTTGAGTACCAACACTTTCTAAGATTTCTTACCTTACAGTTTTTCTCTGCGAAATTCAACGATTTGATATTTAAATCGAAGCTCTAATTTTACTAATTTCGAATATATGATTGCATGCACGATCCACCAATTCTTTGATTTTATATGAATTTTTGAACTTGTAAAACTGATACATAATATATATATGGACTACGGAGAGAAATGTAAATTACAAGTTCTGCTTATTTAACATTTTGTATTGGAATTTGAAGGGTTTAAACTATTTCTATTCGCTGGCAGGACCTGCTAAAAGAATTATAAGACAAGCTTCCTATCTCAGAGCGAGTCCAACAGTATGGGTTACTTATAAATATTATAAAATATTAATTTTTAGTGATTTTTAAGACATAATTTTGAATTTCAACTCCAATAATGATCCTTATTTTCCTTCCTTATCATTATTATATTAAATAAATTTGAAAAGATATGGACAAAAAATGAAACAAAGAGAGAGAGAAATAAATTTTTTATTGTTAAAAATGTTGTAAGGGGGGAGAACTAGAAGTCCCTTAAAGATAAATAATGAAGTTCATGTCTTAGTGATATAAAAGAGTACTAATCGGAGTGTCTTTTTTTGTCAAAATCCTTATAATTGAACTTAAGAGTGAGCTGTTGGACTTGCTCTTATATCTTATATTCTTATCACATCTCCAAGAAACTCTTAACCCACTCTTTAAAAATAATTTAAAAAATTAGCTCTCAGGAATATAATATAGGTTTTCTCCAATAATAGTTTTTAAATTCACTCTTTATTTATTATTTTATAATTAAAAGTACATTGAAGTTATAAAAGGACAAAAGAAGAAGGACGAGAAAGAAAGTGGAGAGATTATTTTAATATAAAATGTAAGTTAAAAGTTAGTTAGAGCAAGTTCAACAGTGTGCTAGTAGTTTCCTTATAAATATAATAAAATAATAACTCTTAGTAAGTTAGGACATGATTTTATATTTCAACTCCAACAATGATCTCTAGACCCATCCCTAATTATTATTATAATAATAAATTTGAAAAAGATATGAACAAAAAGTGGAAGAAAGAGAAAGAAAAAAAGTGGAAGAAAGAGTGAGAAATGAATATTTTATTAATAAAAATGATATAAGGGATAACTAGTTGTTCCTTAAAGATAAGGCATGAAGGTGATGTATTAGTGATTTAAGGAACCACTAAGACAATGTTGGAGTGCAAATTTAAGCCAAGTTCCTTATATTTGAAGTTAAGAGCCCATTTAAGGAAGCTGTTGGACTTGCTCTTAGAAACTTTTAGAATTGAGGAGAGAGAAGAGAGAGGATTTTAAGCTTTTAAGAGTAAGTCCAAGAGTGCCCTAAATTCATGTCCTAAACTAGAATTTAAGGAATTTTGTTTAAATGAGTGCTCCAACAATGTCCTAGTGGTGCCTTAAAACACTAGGACATGAATCAAATGCCTCATTTTTAAGGCATCACTAGGTATGCCCTATTTAATTTATATCAATAAAAAATTCCTTTCCCTTTTTTTTTACACATCTCTTCTCTCTCATCTTTTCTTTCCCTCCAAATATAATTCAAATATAATATTATACTAATAATAAGGCACCATTATAAGGCATATTGTTGGAGTTAATATGCAAAATTCATGTCTTAAATCACTAGGACATTATATTTTATTATATTTATAAGGCATCTAGTAGGACATTGTTGAACTTGCTCTAAATAGTCTCCCTCTTGGAGCTCAAATTTTAGCAACACTCTCTATTTTTAAACTTAAGAGCCCATATAGAGAGCTGTTGGAGATGCTATTATATCGTATTTCTGCCAAAAAATGATAATTGAGCCCTTATAAATTAATGGGCTTTGAATTGAATTAATATGTAACATGGGTTATACTCTTTGGTTTAGTGTATTTTAATGTGAGTAAGAAAATTTTAAATTTAGTGGTTTTTGTAGTTGTCACAAAATAGTAAAAAGTAGTTATCAAGTTTCACCAAACTCGGCACAAGTTATGTAGGTATTTAATATAAAAATATTAATTACTTATTAAAATTAACTACATAATTTCTAGTTATATATCAATAAATCAAATACTTATATTTTAAATATCTTGGAACTTGTAATTGTAATTTAGTTACGGGAAAATTTAAATTTCTATATAATTATAAAAGTTGACGAAATAAATGAGGCCATGATTGATTTGGGTTCTCATAACATCGACTACAATTAAAAAATCTTACTAATCATTACCTAAGCTTGTAAAAATTGTGAATGAGTTCGAACTCGTGATTGTTCACGAATAATGATATGAGTGCTCGAATAATTACTCGAACAAGAATGACAGGAAAAGGTTGTTCGTATCATAATATGCGTAATAGCAAGTCCAACGGCTCCCTTAAACATACTCTTAAATCCAAATATAATAACGATCTTTCTAATGTATTCTCATAGGCACACAATAAACACTAAATTTTATGAGTTTGCTGCATTTTTATTGGTGGAGTTGTTGTAAATGCAGGGGTCCATCAATATTTATGATTAGAGGACCAATCAAAATGCACCAAACTCATCGGAGTTAGTGTTTATTGTGTGCCCTTGGACACACATTAGAAAACCCGATATAAAAAATATGATAAACAATTACACTCTAACAGTATCTTAGTGATTCCTTATACCACTAACACACCTCTCTCATACTTATTTTTTAAGGAACCACAAGTCATCACTTATTTCATTTTTATCAATAAAAAATCGATTTCTCTCTCTTCTTTTTAGTTCTTTTCTCTCTCTTCCTTTTATATGTCATTCAAATTTATAATTATTATAATAATGAATGAAGATAAGGATCATTGTTGGAGTCCAAATTCAAAATCTTGTCTTAAATTACTAAAAGTTAATATTTTATCATTTTTATAGGAAACCTATTAAGAGACCGTTGGACTTGCTGTAAGGTCTATAATTCAGTCCTGATTTTCATATAATATACGAGCGTTGACTGCATTGTAGAGAACGGTCCTGATAATCGATCAAGTATAACATTTATAGGAATTGTACGCATTCATCTCAAGTTGCACCCCAGCTGCACAGATCATTGTCTGGAGAAAAAAGAGCTACTATACATAGATTTGGAGAGATATCACTTTCTGCGGTCTCTGTATATGATTGTCGTGTATGACCTCCTCCTTGACTTGTAATTTTCTCTCAATAGACATGTAATTTAATGTGTGAAGAACGACTATTAAAGAGCCTCATCATGGTCAGCTGTAACTTCATTCCGTTTGCTCTTCTTCATAATTATTTCTTGCAGATGTGTGAAACTGCAGTTACCTAAAACTCAGGTTGCTTTTTTGTTCTTCTGCAAGTGATCATTAAGTGATTTAAGGTCAAGACTGTTGTCATTGTGATATATAACCAATAAATAAAACAAAAACACTATGTCTACCTATTATGTAGTAGTATACATTGTTAGAAAATGTAAAGTTTGAGGCTGTTATGGATAAAAAACTAAGGTTATTATTTGCTGTATTTATTGCTAAGGTTTGGGAGCTCAAGACATTTAATGGCTGCTCTCGTATTTCGTAGCTTAACTCTGCCTTTACGAGATACCCACGTATCTCTGTGAATTAGAGAATCAAGCCAAAAAACGTAGTTCTGATTTGTGGGGTGAGACCCCTTATATAGATGTTGGTGGTCCTTGAATTGAACTTGGTATAGAAGACTTGGTAGCCAAGTCTCAGAATTAGAATGGACTTTGGAGTCCTATATAGTAGGAAACTGATTCCTTATCCTTCTAGGTCCCTAGAGGCTAATCTGCAAGAATTTATGTCCTTATGGGGACTCTTCTCAGTAGCTGATTTTTCCCTTATTAATTAATTACGAAATTAATTAATATTCAGGGTTTTTGGGTCTTCTTTGTTCCATCAGGCCTGATCTGGTCCATCAGGCCTGATCAATGTATTAACCTTTTTGGTATGAATGTCATACATGTTCTTATTGGGCCTAACAACCCAAATCATGTATAATTAATATGATATTTAATTACACAATCAGGATTTATTTATCCCTATCATTTGCCACCCAACTTTTGGGAAACCGTATAAGATTCCACAAAAGTTAAGTTCGTTCATTCCCTTTCAGGGTATCGTTTTGCGTAAAGTGTGGAGCGACCTACACGTTTACAACGATTTGCCTTGTACGCGGCTTCAGGGTCGTTTAAAAACTTCCCTTTCTATTTTCTTACCTTCTCCCTATTTTTAGAAATTTTCTGGTATTTTTTTCAGGAATTTTCCTTTTTTCCCGAGATTTTTCCAAATTTTCTGCAATTTTTCACAAATATTCTCAAATTTTCAGCCCTTTTTCGACCAGGATCCTAGTCGAAATTTCGACCTGGATTCTAGTCGATTTTTGGGCCAGCTTTTCAATCCTGCTCGAAGGACTTCGACTAGGATCCACGACCTGGATTTCGACCAGGATCCTAGTCGAACCTTCGACCTGAATTTTGGTCGAAAACTTGTGTCTTTCTTTGCTTCCTGGTCGTTAGGTTTCGACTAGGATCCACGACCTGGGTTTCGACCAGGATCCTAGTCGAACCTTTGACCTAGATCTTAGTCGAGACTTCTGTGCTTATTTGCTTCATGGTCGTTAGATTTCGACTAGGATCCACGACCTGGGTTTCGACCAGGATCCTAGTCGATTCTTCAACCTGGATTTTAGTCTAGGTTTCTGCACCTATTCTTGAAAAATATTGTGCTTGATTCAGGAATTCGACCTCAATCCTGGTCTGGCTTTCGACCTCAATCCTGTTCTATTATACCCGTAATTTTCGGATGTCTGTTTGAAAGAATTCGAACAGAATTCACGACCTGAAATTCGATCTCAATCCTGGTCTATTACACCCGTAATTTTCGGGTGTCTGTTCGAAAAAATTCAAGCAGAATTCACGACCTAGAATTCAGCTCAATCCTGGTCTTATTGGGCTTCATTCTCATCTAATTTGGATTGGGCCTTGTTTGGGCCTCATCTTTTTTAGGGCTTTGATTTGGGCCTTCTATTTTTCCAAATCCTAATTGGATTTGGGCCTTCTATTTTCCAAATCCTAATTGAATTTGGGCCTTCTTTTTTCCAAATCTTAATTGGATTTGGGCCTTTTATTTTTCCAAATCCTAACTGGATTTGGGCCTCCTATTAGGCCTCTTATTAATCTGGGCTTTAATATATTAAAACACCTTCTTTAGAATTCTCTAGAATTCTCGGGAATTTTTATTTAATTTCTTTGGAATTCCTTGGAATATTCTGGAATGTTCCATTTCTGGGCTTTTTTCTTTGGGCCTTTATTTTTACTGGGCTTCTTGTCCCTTCAACTTCACTTTTTCTCCTATATAAAGGAGTGAGTAGAGTCTATTGCTCCTCACTTTCTCCTTCTTTTTTTTCTTCTGTTAAGAATCTCAGAAAAATAACAGTAGGTCGGAGAATTTTAAGCCCCAAAGCCTTTTTTTAGGAGCATTACTTCAGGTAACACTTCTCCCTTTTTCTTCTTGTGCTTGTTTTTGCATAGTCTGCGTTTTAAAATTATCTCCTTATGTGCCCTTTTTTCAGATGGCTGATAAGAAAATGACTCGTTTGGCCAAGATGAATGTGGCCAGAAAGTCCAATGAATTCCTCATTCGATCAAGGTACACTTCCTTGATCGATATGATCAATACCCGAGGGGACGATTACCCGTCTGATGCGCATCTAGACGCGCACGACCATATGAGTGCTTTGCGGTATCCAAAGGAGCTGGACAAGTTGAGTGGTTGTTTCAAAATTAAGGATCCTTTCAAGCTAGTTCTTGCAGGTCCGGCCGACAGGGCCTGTCAGTGGAGGAAGGACGCACTATGCGTCTACAGGGATACTCTAAGGGCAGGTATTAGACTCCCCTTTCACCCATTTATCCCTGTTTTGCTGGCTGATGTGGGCATCAGCCATTGCCAACTCCCTCCTAACTCTTGGAAGTTGATTCTGTGCTATCTGTCGCAATGCGCCAAGCACAATGTCCCTACCTCTGTTGCTGTTTTCAGAAAGATTTTCCAGTTCAAGAATAGTCCTGACAAGAATCCGGGGTGGGTTTCTTTAAACCAGCGCCCAACCGTTCCCCACATAGTGAACGGGAAGTCTATCCCTGACAACAATTTGGGGTGGAAGAAAGATTTTCTGTACGTCATTTGGGAGGGTGGCGATTGGGGCACCCTATTTCACTCGTCTTTCGGGCTAGCCGTAGATGGGAGCCCTAATGATATAGTTTTGTCTGAGGAGGAAATCAGAGCTTTCAACCTCCTTACTCAAGATAATGGGACTTACCATTCTTGAGATCTTATCAGGGAGACTGTTCTTGTAGAACGCGGCCTTTCTCTCGTTCCTAAAAAGAGTATATTTCCTTCATTCTCTAGTTGTCTTTATTTCTTCCATTTTCCACTTTGCTAATTTCTCAACTCACTTATCTTATTTGTTGCAGTGGCTGAGAAGATTGAGGAGGCTACAAAGCCTAAAGACCTGGAAACGACCAGAATGAAGCGTGCTGGAAAGGTCTTTAAAGACCCGCACCTTGGGGATCATTTCCCGGAGTTCCTACTCCAGGAAAAGGAACCAGGCGAGGAAGGCCCCAACCAAGTTTTACGTACCAAACAAAAACCAGGGTCTTTCTTCCAACCTGCTTGGGGAATCCGGGGCAAGGATTCGATTGTTGGCAACACGGTGCTTGCCAAGGAATGGTCCATGCATTCCATTTCCCCGGTTGACTACCAAGACTTTGTCATTCAACATGACTTGGAGGCTAACGAGCTTTTCGGAGCTCAGGCTTTGGCGACGGTACATCTTTTTCCTTTGCCATTCATAGTTTTTTGCCTTTTTAATTTTTCCCATTTCTTACTTTTGTTGTGTATCTTGTAGGCGAACGCCCATTTTCAAGGGGCGATTCACTAAGCCAAGGCTTGGAAAGTTGGCCTCGAGGATGCGAACAAAAAGCTGGAGGAGGCCAACCAAAGAATAGAGGCCCTTGAAGCCCAACTTGCCTCATCAACTTCTGACTTGGAAACGGCCCGGGCTGAGAATGTTATCCTCAAGGCTCAAAAGGACAAGGCCTTTGCCGACTGGAAGGATACTCAGGAATTCAAGGATTTAATGGTGGAGCATGATGCCCTCCTTCATCCAGTTAGCTACAAGGAAGGTTGGGATGCCGCTGTGGAGGCTATTCATGACGAGTTTCCAGAAGTCCTTGAACAGTCTTCCTTCCCTTGTCATGTGCGAGTTCCAGCACTTGGGGGCGTCGCAGATAAGCTCGCCGATTTGATCAAGGACGGCCCATCGGGGAGTCAAGGCCAAGGCCAAAAGAGGATGGAGCTCGAGTCTAGCTCTGAAGAGGAGGAATCTTCTTATGAGGAGGAGCCTGAGCCCGTTATAAAGAAGGCCAGGGTAGAAGAGCCTCTAAAGACAGCGTCTCCTAAACCAGTGTCTCCTACAACATCCAAAGCGTCCGAAGATAGTTCTGAGGGAACCTCTGCGGAGACTTCCGAGGGGACTTTCGAGGGACCGACTGAAGAGACATCCGAGGAGACTTCGGATAGTAGTTTCAAAGAATCCTAGCCTTCCAAGGCCTAAGTTTTTATGTATTCCTTCTTTCTTAGAAAATATTGAACTTTGTAATTGACTTTTATTATTTTCAGTCATATTTTGCCCAAGTATCGTCGTATTTTTCTTTCGATTTTTCAAACTCAAGTTTATAACTCGGTTTTATCTTTCACAATGCATCAATCTAATAGGCTAAGATTAAGTCGAAGGCTTTATATTATAACTTGGTATTTTTGATACCTTACATGAAATGGGTTCAACCCTGATAAAATCTAAACATATCTTCTATATAGAAAAATCCTAAGCAATCAAAGCTTCAAGGTGCTTTTAAACCTACTTGTCATTTTGACAAGTGAGAATCGTGCTTTAACTATTTTACACATAGTAAACCTTCAGGTTTTGCACATGCCAAGTTCTCGAGACTTCAAAACCATCCATAGTCTCCAGCTTGTAGGTTCCTCTACCCTGAACGCTCTTGACTTTGTATGGCCCTTCCCAATTTGGGGAAAGTTTCCCTTTCTGCCCTACACCAGAAGCTTCCACTTTCCTCAAGATTAAGTCACCTTGTTTGAAGAACCCTTCTTTAACCCTTAGGTTGTAGTAGAACGAAGCTTTTTTCTGATATTCCACTATCTTCGCATGTGCCACATCTCGTACTTCATCAATTAGATCCAGGGATAACCTTTGCCCTTCTTCATTTTTATCAGCATTAAAAGCTTGAATCCTGGGGGAGGAATGTGATATCTCTACAGGAACAACTGCTTCCGTACCATATGCTAACATGAAGGGAGTTACTCCAGTCGTGACTCTACAGGTAGTCCTATAGGCCCATAGTATGGGGAGTATTTCATCCACCCAGTTATTCCTTGACTTCTCGATCCTCTTCTTTATTCCATCCAGGATTATTCGATTTGCCACTTCCGCTTGCCCATTGGCTTGCGGCTGAGCCACAGATGTGAATCACAACTCAATTTCATTTTCCTCACAATACTTCTTGAATTCCTCGTTGTTGAACTGTGTTCCATTGTTAGTGACTAGGATGCGGGGAATCCCATACCGACACACAATACTTTCCCACAGGAATTGTGCAACCTGCTTAGTTGTGATCTTGGCCAAGGGTTTGGCTTCAATCCACTTGGTGAAATAATCAATGGCTATAATCAGAAACTTCCTTTGTGTCGTGGCCATGGGGAAATGCCCTAGTATATCCATTCTCCACATAGCAAAGGGGATGGGCGAGTTGATAGAGGTCAACATCTCGGGGGGTTGTCTAACAACTGGTGTGTGCTTCTGACAACGGTCACATTTTTTTCACATATTCGTTGACATCAACCATCATTTCTGGTCAATAAAAGCCCAAACGGGTTATCTTATGAGCCAAGGCCCTGCCCCCAAGTGTTGCCCACATATGCCTTCATGTACTTCTTCAAGAGCCAAGCGAGCTTCATCGGGCCTGAGACATCTTAAGTAGGGAACCACGAAAGATCTTTTATACAGAATTCCATCTATTAAAGAGTATCTTAGTGCTCGAACAGCCAATTTTCGTGCTTCAGTAGCATCGTTTGGTAACCAACCGGTTTGAATGTGAGCCTTAATGGGATCAATCCATGATGTCCCCAGGCCTATAGGAGCCACATGCTTAACATCAATGCTCCGTGTTTTCAAAACGCGATAGTATACACTTCCAGAACTTTCTTCCATCTCAGATTAAGCAAACTTTGACAACGCATCTGCCTTAGCATTTTCCTCCCTTGGAATGTGCTCAACATGGCATTCATCAAATTGGGTTATCACGGACCTTACTAGGCGGACATACTTAGCCATCGTTTCATCCCTTGCCTCAAACTCTCTATTCACCTGGGATATGACCAACTTTGAGTCTCCATAGACTTTTAAGTTCTTGACTCTAAGTGTCCATGCTAAGCCAAGACCAGCTATCAGAGCTTCATATTCTGCCTCATTGTTTGTGGTTGGGAAGTCTAACTTCATGGGATACTCAACTAAGAACCCATCAGGGCTTTGTAAAACCAAACCTGCTCCACTTGAATTCGTTTTTGATGCTCCATCAAAATAGAGAACCCAGTATTCTTTTTCCTTATTAACCTTCTCTTTATCCCCCTTATCAACTTCCTTATCTTGAGGTATGTTATCTTCCTGCCCCTCGACTTCTTGGTTGGGTATGGTACATTCCACCACGAAGTCAGCTAATGTCTGGGCTTTTATTGCCGTTCGTGGCTTATACTTGATGTCGAACTCTCCCAACTCTATTGCCCACTTGATCAATCTCCCATTAGCCTTGGGACTATGAATGATATTTCTCAGGGGCTGATTCGTTAGCACCTCAATTTGATGAGCCTGAAAGTAAGGTCGTAACTTTCTTGAAGCCATTACCAAGGCTAGAGCAAATTTCTCAATAGTTGAATAATTTAACTCCGCACCATGCAGAATTTTGCTGACATAGTATACGGGTTTCTGGATTTTCAGTTCCTCCTTAACAATACAGCGCTCAAGGCACTCTCTGAAACAGCTAAGTACAAGAATAAAACTTCATTCAAAGCTGGCTTGGCCAACAACGGGGCCTGGGCCATATATTTATTTAATTCCTCGAATGCCTTCTATTTTTTCTCATTCCATACAAAGTCCTTAATGTTCTTTAGTGACTTGAAGAATGACAAGCATTTGTCTCCTGACTTGGAGATGAATCGTCCCAGCGCAGCAACCCTTCTCGTGAGCTTCTGAACATCCTTGACAATTTTTGGTGGTTCCATGTCCAGGATTTCCTTTATTTTATCGGGGTTAGCCTCGATCCCTCTCTTGGAGACCATCAATCCCAAAAATTTTCCAGACCCTACTCCGAAAGCACACTTTGTAGGATTTAACATCATCTTGTGGTACCTCAGGACCTCAAAAGCTTCCCTCAAATGGGTTATATGGTCAGCCTTTACTAGACTTTTGACTAACATGTCATCGATATAAACTTCCATAGTCTTGCCAATAAGATTCTTAAAAATTTTATTTACCAACCTTTGATAGGTGGCTCCTGCATTCTTAAGACCAAATGCCATAACTAGATAACAATAAACACCAAAGTCAGTGATGAATGATACCTTTGGAATGTCATCCTTGTGCATTTTGATCTGATTATATCCACTGAATCCATCCATGAAGCTCAGCATTTCATGCCCAGCAGTGGTATCTATCAAAGTATCGATCCTTGGTAACGGGAAATAGTCCTTAGGACATGCATCATTTAGATCAGTAAAGTCCACACACATCCTCCATTTTCCATTGGTCTTCTTCACCATTACAGGGTTTGCTAACCACTCTGGAAATTGAATATCCTCAATGAAACCAGCCTCCAAGAGCTTCTCCACTTCCTGTTTTATAGCTTCTTGCCTTTCTGGAGCAAAACTTCTTTTCTTTTATTTCACTGTCTTCCGATTTGGGTCCATATTCAGCTTATGAGTAATCAGTTCCGGGTCTATGCCTGGCATATCAGCTGCTGACCATGCAAATACGTCACTATTTTCTTGCAAAAATTTCTCCAACTTCCCTCTAAGGGGCTCCTCGAGCGTTGCTCCAATAAAAGTCACCTTCTCAGGATCTTCGGGGGCTAAAGGAATTGAAACCAAGTCTTCTAATGACTTTCCTCTTTTCTCATCATTCTTTTAGATATCCAGATCTTCAATAGGAAGAACCTGCCCCCCAACTCCATCTGCCCTCAAAAAGGCCACATAACAGCTTCTAGCCATTTTATAGTCTCCTCTCTCTTCTCCGATCCCATCCCGAGTAGGAAACTTCATAACTGAATGGTAGGAAGAAGGGACTGCCTTTAAGGTGTGTATCCATGTTCTTCCCATGATAGCTTTGTAAGTCGAACTGGCCTTCACCACCACGAAGTCCAACATCTGAGTTGCTTGCCTTGGTTCCTGTCCTATGGTTGTTGACAACTTGATTATCCCTTCTACGGGGCACTCCACTCCCGCAAACCCATATATTGGCATGTCGGTTGGGGTCAATTGGGAGTCATTATATCCCATCCTCAAAAAGGTGTCATAGAGCAAGATATCCACTGAAGCCCCATTATCCACAAGGACCCTTCTCACTAGGCTGTTCCCTATTATCGGGGTTATAACCAACGGATCGTCATGGGGAAATTTCACACCCTCCAGATCATAATCATCAAAAGACATTGTTACTCCTGTCCTGGCCCTCTTCGGGGCTTCCCCAACAATATGCATAACTTCTCGGGCATACGCTTTCCTGGAGTTCTTGGATAACCCAGCAGCAGTTGGTCCTCCAAAGATTATGTTTATCACAGGCCCTCGGGGTTGTGACCCTCCGAAGATTGTATTTATCACAGGTCCCCTAGGCTGGGGGATTCCGCCCCTGATCATCTTGGTCCCTCCTACGATCTTCAAAGTTCTTTCTTCCATTGTTATTCCTATCCCCTCATTCTCCAGCGTATTTGTTCAATCTTCCTTTTCGAATGAGGAACTCAATTTTATCTTTCAGCTGTCTACACTCATCGGTGTCATGACCAACATCTTTGTGAAATCTGCAATACTTGCTTTTATCTAGCTTTGCAGGATTAGTCTTCAAGGGCTTAGGTGTAATAACCCCAAATTTTTGGAAATTTTTGAAACCCTTATGAATAGTGATTTTGCAGATTATGCTGAATGAGAAAACTTTTCATGCCACACTATGTAGGGGTTCTGTTATTGATCTTCTGGGATATTATTAGTACTCTATGTGGTATATAAGTGTATGTAAAGATCGTCAGAATCCAATTCCGAACACTTTGATTTTTCCCGGAAATCCACTAGATACGGAAAGAATTGAGTATAAGGTAACAGGATAAAAATGATTTAAATTAAAGGATTATAAGAGGGGATCATAAAAGGAATATAATGTATTGAGAAAGGTTAAGGGAACCCAAGTAATAAGATCCCGGGTATGATCCCTCAAACGATAAACGAGAACGAAAGTTAAGCGAACCGTATAACAGATCAGCGGTCATTAGGCAAACAATTAGGAAGTTAATCAAGGAGGTTAGGGATGATGAGGTCATCCAACCAATAAGAAGAGGGCAAGTAAGGGATGATGACATCATAAAGTGACATAAACATGACATAGGAGGGAAGGAGGTGTGGATGAATGATAACCACACAAAGTCAAGGTTAGAAAGGTAATTACCCAAAAACAAAACAAAAACAACCAACCAAAAAACAAATCAAAGCAAAAAACACAAAAATCTCTCTTTCTTCCAAGCTTGCTCTCGGCTTTTCTTCTTTTTCAAAGAAGAAATTTCCAAAATTCAAGATCCAAGGCTTGTTAATTAGTGAGGTAATTATCTAAGGTTCCTTGTACATATATATGGATATCCTATAAGTTTAAGCTTCTAATTCCTTCACAATCTCTTCCAATAAATCATGGAAGAAGATGGTGAATAGTGTTTTTCAAGAACTAAAATTTTTGTTCTTGAAGTTTTGTTTAGTTTAAGCTTGGATAAGGACTTTAAGGGTGATTCCAAGCCATTCTCTTGATTCTCCACTCTCCAAGGAAGGTATAAACTCCAAACCCTAGCTTTAGTTTTGAGTAATTAGGAATGAATATGATTGATATAGTATATGTGAAGTATGATGCTTGTTTGTTTAAAGTTTGGTTGAGTTTGTAGAGATTAGTGGGTTTTGTGGTGTTTTTGGAGTTGTAAATCTTGATAATTAGTTAAAGAACTGAAGTAAAGCTTTTAGTTCATGTGGGGAATAAGTATAAATTGTTAATGTTGAGTTGTTGGGGCTGTTATGATGTAGTATGGATGGAGTTTTGATTTGGTTGTGATTGTGGATTGATTGGTGGTTGAATTGGAATGGTATAAAATTTGGGAAATCGCGTAAACATAGCCGTCGTAATGCCCGATTTACCGTAGACTGTTTTTGTTCTTAACATCAGAACCCTTGAACTCACTGTTAGGTTTTTACCATTGCCATGTTTAGATAGTTCATGTTACGAGCTTCGTTTTGATATGTGGTTCGTTTGATTCCGATGTACGGTTTAGGAGAAACGGCCGTTTTAAGTAACGACGTTTCGCGAACGAAACATTACCCCTCGACTTACTTTGAAACCTTGGTTAAGGACCTTAAATGACTAATTGGGGTAAGAAACAATTATGTAAAGTTGATTAGGCAGTTGGTAAGGTACTCGCAAAAGAATCGCCTTAAAACCCTTAATGGTTAATTTATTAAAAATGGTGGAGCCGAGGGTACTCGAGCGACTTAAGTAAATCATTAAGCGCGAAAGCGAACATTAGGACTCTAAATGGTTAAAGTCTAGTTTCTTAAGCGACCGGGGTCTAATTCCGACTTATGTTGTTGTTCATAGGTTATCGGACCCACTCTAAGCTTAAGCCTATCCGGGAGCACTCAGGCAAGTTTTCTATCCGTTATACTGTTGTTGTGAAGTATACACTTGTATATGCATTATCTTGTGATAGATGCATGGTGGTTAAATTAGAAAATTCTTGCGATATATTGTAGCATGTGATATGGTACATATGCATGCCTGTTTCGTATTATTGCCATATATATCTATTGGTTCAGTTGATAATACCTATGCTAGAGAATAGCGGTAATTTGCATATACCCTTAGTATAGGGACCCAAAGGTGAAAACATTTTCTAAAACCGGGAGTCGAGGATCCCGAGTAGATTTTATATATATATATATATATGGTTATAGTTTTCAAAACTATTAATCGAATAAGGTTTATTCGATAACTTTATATTATTTAATGAATATTATTTCGAATATTCATTCGAGGGCTTATGACTCAGCTTATTTTATTTATTGAATATTATTTCGAATATTCATTCGAGGGCTTATGACTCAGCTTATTTTATTTATTGAATATTATTTGAATATTCATTTGAGGATCTATGACTCCGATTATTTGCTGAGATATATTCTTTATTTTATTAAAGAATAAGGTGTCGATAATCAAACTTATCTTTGATGATTCAAATAAAGATAGTACTTTCGTATAAGTATATCTTTGGTTATTTAATACCCATTGCAAGTATAAGTTTTACAACATCTACTTCAATTATTTTTATAAAGATTATTCTTTATGGGAATATTATTTAAATAATAATATTCAGATATTTTCTAATATATTGGGACTGATTTATTTTGTTAAATCAGCATCACTCCAAACATTCTTAAAAATGTTTTGCGAGTCTTCAAAATGATTTTTAAAAGTTAGAGCGGATCCCAAAACTCATTTTTATATTTAAGATCCTCCTTTCGAAGGGGATTTAAATACTCGCTCAAAATCTGAGGGATCCGGCTCTGTGGTGTGTTTTATATTCGCAACAAGGTTGCTGTCTTGATAAAAGAGTTATTGATTACTTACCCAAATCTCGGGAAGTAAAATTCTTGGAACAAGTTAATCCATAACAGGCATCGCTTGGGAAATATTGGTGAGTTTTCCTTTCCATCTAGATACGACTTCTTAGTGGAGTCGTATCAACAAGTTTCTACTTGGGGAAAGGGAGAACGAGCTTTACGTTTCAGGGTCATGGATTTCATCTGAACTAGGAGTGGCGTAAGTGGTCGAGTAGCACCGGCCCAACCTTATTATATTGGCCCAAATGGCCTGGAAGTTCCGCTAAGACGGTACATTCCTTAGGAGTCCAGTGTTCGGTTGACAAGTAAATCCGACAGGTTCTCCTCTACATGTAGAAAATGGTGGGGTTGCACTACTACGACTGATCATCGTAAGTGGTCTTCCTGGCGCGGTAAACTCCCGTAATGAGTTCATCATCCAATTGGATATTTCTGCAACACTACCCAGAGCACTTCGATAGAAAGGCTACGGTTGGGCGTTTGTTGAGTGTTGGCAGGGTCAAGTTTTCAAAATGATGTTTGCATCAAATGAAGTATCTCATAACTTCATTTTATTTTGATGATATTTTAAAGATTGAATCTATTCAAGTATTATCTTGTAGTCTCATCTATGTGATGAACTTTTGAACTAATTATAACTTGAACGGTGCTGGTTCAAGTAGTATTTGGAAAAGATATAAGTATATTGGAGTATCTCGTAACTTCATCTTTTAAACTTATATCTAGTAAATGATTATCTTATGCATGTCAAAGATTTTCAGAAAAACGTTGAGACAAGGTTAGATATATGAGATCACCTTGCAACGATAGTTTTATACAGTTATAAACTGAAACTCTGTGTATATTATGCATGGAAGAGGACTTCCAAGATTTTGAAAAGTATATATGTATATATACTGAATATTTTGCGACTTCATCGCATTAAGATATCAAACTTGGTTCATTTCTTTTGACCAAGACTTTCATGAGTACTATGAGAAGGCTCATATACTGTAAATCATTATACATATTATTTTGGTGGGCTTGCTGCTCACCCTTGCTTTCTTCTTTCATCACACAACAACAGATAGAAAAGATGAACAGGACCAAGCTCCCAATTCGCGAGCGGATAGGAAACGTTCCGCAGTTTCCTATAGGCATTGATGTCGCTGTAGCTGAGGTAGGAACTACCAATAGGCTAGGCTTCAACTTTTGATGTACCAGATTTATGTATATTTATGAATTGTAATAATGGAAAAGAAATATAAATTTATTCAGAAACCCTTTTAAGGTGTGTATTGGCATATAATTGTGGAATAAAACGACTTGTGTTATTTTTGGATATTCATCTCAGTTAGGTCCCAATGTGTTTGTAGAAGGGGGGGTTGAATACAAACAGTACCAAATAATCGAATAAATGTGAAACAAAATTCAAGTTAAATAAGAATATTATTAAACTTGAAGGGTGTTACAACAACTGTATCGATTACAAGGAATTAATCTCAAATCAATTATCACAAATCTAGAATAAATTCGACATGAACTTTTTCTATTTTTGCAATAATTAGAATCAAATGCTAAACGCGATTTGAGATTAAGTTCTAGGGATTTTGATCCGCTAGATTGTTACACAAGAACAAGATAAAGATTTCTAGTTGATTGGATTTAACTTTGCAATCTAGAAATTGATCTTTGAAATAAGCAGATGGAAAATGAAATATTTGTTGCGGCTGCTGTGTTCTTGTTTTTTTTGTTTGTTGGATGATTTTTGCTTTCTGCTGCTTCTTTTTCTTTTTAATTCATTCAACAGAATTGAATTGAACTGGAATGACAATCCTGAGCTCAGCAAGACTTTCGGTATGACAATCAAATGAACTAGCAGAATGAACTAGCAAGACAATCTCTTAGCTGCTAGGACATTCGGTGAGACTATTGAAAATGGCCTAGCATGACAATCGGTATGACAATCCTGATTGTCATGCTAGTTCATTTTCAATTGTCTTGCTGATTTAATGCAGATTTTAATCCAATTAAAATTCTGAAAAACCTTAATATTAATTCAGAATTAATTAATCAATTAATTTAATTAATCAATAAATTAATCTTTGCAGATATAATTTATTTTCTTAATTAAATTATATGACTTAATTAATTAATAGAGAATTAATACTAATCTTGAGCAGCAACCATTCTTCTGAAGATCTTCTGAAAATCACTGAAATATATGAATCAATTCCACCACTTCAACGTTGACACTCGATGTACTGTCTGGTTCATGAGTGACTAACTTCCGTGATGTTTCTTCATGTCTTGACTTTGATACTTTGATTTTCTTCAGATTAAATCCTTGTAATTAATGATACTCTGACGAGATCTCTGTCACTTGATTAAATCCACACTCTTGATTTATATCACCGAGACATGATCAATTTTTTGAACTTCTTCCAGTGAATTAATTCCTCAAGTCTGTAGATGAACCTTGTTTCTGAATCCTTTGACAGATATTACTCTGTGAGATCTCTTTTGACGGTAGATCCACTATTTACTTATTACATTCTTATTTGAGTTGAGTTGAATCCTCGAATATACAAATAGGCTATGACATATGACTTACAATCTCCCCCTATTTGTTTGTTAGACAATAACACACAAATACCTAGAGGATAACTCAACTAACAAATAAGAAAAAGATATAAAAAGAAATACAAAGTAAATAGTAGAAAAGTTCTGGACCAGATTTAACATTTTCCAGATTCCAAGTAGATGTTCCTCTAGACTGAACATATCTTCAAGTAGTTCCATCTTCATTTGTACAACCACATTTCCTGTTGAGAAGCCCATATCTCTCTTGCTTCTCCCCCTATGAGAATCAACTGATTAAAGAAGATCACCTTTGTTTACCACCTCTCCCGTACAATAGGAACCGCAGATAAAAGCCAATGGTACTCCCCTTTTTAAAACAGCTTCTTCCCTTACTTAGAAAATCACCTTGTGTTTACCACCTCTCCCGTACAATAGGATCCGTAGTTACAAACAACAATGGTGTGGTGTAGTGTACATATGTAGGATCTTTTTCTTACTCCCTGCTATTTCTCCCCCTTAGTTGAGGAATCCTCCAAAATATTACTTAAGCTTTTATCTCCCCCTTAAAGAAGGAATGTATGATGTCGTCTGAAGGAGTTCTCATATTTCACTTGGTTGGAAAAAAAATAACAAGTAGTTTCTCTTTCTTCCTCACTGTGAGTGTGTGATTCTGTTTAGTGTACCTCACATGTGTTTCACTCTTCTCTCCACTCGTGTTTACACTCATTCTCACAAGTGTATCACTCTTCTCTCATAGCTCCATAATTCAGCTGTACCTGCAAGGAAAATCACCTTAGCCATCCTTAAGGAGGTCATAGGTGGTGCAATGGGAGTTCGCAAATCCCCATCCTTGTTAAACTCGTCAGATGAATCTGAGTCATAATCTACAAGTTACTAGTTTCCCTTTTAGGGTTCCAGATTTGAATTCTGGGAAGGTAAACAATGATCCAATGAATTTAGCATAAAGATCAAAGTTCCCTTAATGTCTGTGAAGACATTTCCTTGTGACTCATCAGGTAATATTTGAATCATTATCAATAAGTTGCCGATCTGCGCCTATGTCAGATCCACTATCCGCAGATGCATCCAGGGGATTTAAGTCTGGGGAGGTAGACACTGACCACTGACATATGGCTTTTGGATCAGTATCCTCTCCTAACACCTGTAAAGGTAATTGGTCCATTAACGAACCTTAAACAATCGAATCTGACCTTAAAATGGTCGAAACTCTTGTTTCCGTCAACTCATCCTTTGTGTGTGTAACCTCTCCTTGTGCATCAAGAATTGTTTATGTTTGAAGTGGTGACACTACATCGGATGCCTTGGCCGATAGGCAAAATTCAATAGACGCACCCTGTTGAGAGAATGAATCTAGTAACAATTTTGTGCCTTTTCAGCCATTACATCTTTTTGAGAAGATGTATGGGGGCTAGCAGTTGTCTCGGTTTAAATACTACTCATCTATGTAGGAGACAGAGCTACTGGGTTGACTACAGAACCTTCCTTATGTGGTGCACTAAGGCACTATCTCCCTCACGCTCATTCATACTACATTTAGTGGTAAGAGAGTGTTGGTTGGTTCTGTTTCTGTGTTTGTCTTTACAGTCTGGGATAGACGTTGTGGGTTTTCAACCTCATGACTGTCAATGAAAGAAAGTCAATGGAGACTGAACCTGTATCATAGAACATATGGTACTAGAGAGAAAATGATTTACAATAGTGATTTCAAAAGATTTTACATGAAATAAGAAATCACTAATGTAGAAAGAAGTTTGAGTTCAATGATAGCATTATCACTATATCACTGCACATATAAAATAATATGTTTGTGCCTAGTGATAAGATAGTTATTAATATGACGACTCTACTTATTCATATAAAACTGTAACTGCAGTTAGAGTGCCATACCATGTCCTTGACGATTGCTTGAGCAGTATACTAGTTCATACCAATCTGAAGTGAGATTGTAAAGAAGAGATTGCATAGTCCAATAGATCTGCAGCTGCAAAGTCCATGAACTGTGGTGCACTGACTTCCTCTTTTAACTCACCAACCAGGAGTACACTTATACACATCTTACTAGAGTATAATTCCAAGTGTAATGTGCAGCAGGTGCCTGATATGTCGTAATATTCTCACGTCTCGTCACTGGTGCTATATGTTAGATACTGCTTCCTGATAATAACCTAGCACAATATACAAAATTACAATGATAACATTCCCAGCTTGCAAACAGCCATATCCCTCGGATAAACCTTTGCTGTTATCTCCAAAGGTAACCAGGGGGCCAGCTTTCTCAATCCACATTTGATAGCAGGGCTCTATCTCCGGTCATATGTCTTGATGATCCATTGTCAAGAATCCACACTTCCGGTTTCACCTGTTTTAATGCCCTGCAACACAAATGGATTAACCCTTCTTCGGAACCCAAACTTGGTTGGGCCCGACATACTTGTAGAACTGTCCTTTGTCAGGCAAAACAACATTTTTAATCTTAATTGTCTCAACTTTCTCAATGACTGAACATTTGACCTTGTAAACAGCCTTAACAAATTTCTATTTAAGCCTAGGCACAAATGTCTCCTTTCTAGCCTTAGAAGGACTAGCAGTCTTAGACCTATCATGCTTCTTGTTATTCACATGCTGACGAGGAGTAGTCTTATCATTAGAAACATGCTTACCATTAAAATAAGCATACATCATATTAAAAGCACAAGACATACAATTAGAAACACCACATACTTTATGAGAGATATTAACAGCAGGCAATTTATGCATGGTAGACATGACATTTTTGTTATCCAACTCATGTGTGTCTGAGTTAGTCTCAGTTGCTTTTACAACTTTGACTGGAACTTTCGACTCACTCGACTTGGAAACAACCTTCTCATTAGCAAGATATTCAACACGTATTTCTTCCTGAATAACAGAAGAGGTCGCATCAAATGGTTCAGCAATTGATGGTTTATAGAGGGGTTCATCAACACCCTTAAGCACATGTGGTACTTCCCTCCCTTTAGCACAGACACGAGGAGGGGAGTTTATGCCTAATTCTCCAATAGCAACATTGTAATCATAACCTATTCCAGATGTTTGATTAACAGATTGCTTACTGTAGAACTCTTTAGCCTTCGAACAAGAATTGAAGTAGGCTCTAACCTTATTCTCAAGACCGGTGATCTTGTCTTTGAGAATAGTTTCGAGTTTTCTATAACAGTCAACTCTATTCTCTAGAAAAGATACTTGTTCTTTTAATTTGTCTTGATTAATGTGCACAAGTCTTAATTCATTGACCTCTTTCTCAAGGTCTGTGATCTGTAAACTTAACAGTTCATTATCACGACGTGCACAATCTAAGTTACCTCTTAGATGATAAACCATTTCAGCATCAGAAAGTTTTACCTCTATTCTTGACGATGAAGCTTTTCCATCAATAGCCATAAGAGCAAGATTTCCTTCATCTTCATCTTCACTGTCAGTATCATCCCAGCTTCTTCCCTTTGCCAGATAAGCCCTTTCAGAGTTCTTTCTTACTTGCTTTGGCTTCCTACATTCTGTGGCAAAGTGTCCCAACTCATTGCAGTTATAGCATCTGATGGTGCTCCGATCAACCATCCCTGTTTTGTATCCACCACTGCTGGTGTTAGAGGATGAAGATCCACCTTTCTGGAATTTGTTGTAGTTGGACTTGTACTTAAGCTTGGGATTCCTCTTGAATCTGACATGGGAGAATCTCTTGACAATTTGGGCCATTGACTCGTCTTCCAATTGCTCCAGCTCTTCCAAGGAATAAAAATCATCACTTGATTGATTTGTAGTAGGAGGATCATATTCTGCTACTAACATATTTTCCTCAGCCTTGGAACACTGTACCATTCTCTCCAATTGTTGAGATTGCTGTTGTTGTTGACCTTTAGCTACAAGTGCAGTAGATGTGCTAACCATTCTATCCTTCCCGTAGACTTCCTTCTGTTGAATCTGCTCCAACTCATAGGTTTTTAACACTCCATAGAGCCTGTCCAAAGAAATCTCACTCAGATCTCTAGCTTCTCTAATGGCAGTGATTCTATGTTCAAGATGAGTTGGCAGTGTTAAAAGGAACTTTTTGTTGACCTCCCTGATTGAATAATATTTCCCATTTATGTTCAGGTTGTTGATCAACGCATTGTACCTCTCAAACACTTCAGTAATTCCTTCTCCTGGATTTGATTTAAAATATTCATACTCAGAGGTTAGGATCTCCAACTTGTTCTCCCTAACTTCCTCTGTGCCTTTATTAATCACCTCAATAGTTTCCCACATGTGTTTGGAATTTTTACAGTTCATCACATGTCTGTTCATCAAGGGATCAAGGGAATCAATTAATATTAATTGAAGGCTGACATCCAAGGAGGCTTCTTCCTTCTCAGCAGGAGTAAAATCTTCAGGCTCTTTTGGATATGTTCTAGCTTTGGTAATCACAACATCATCTACTATCACCTCTGGTTCAATAACCATCGGAGTTTTTAGACCCTTCTTTAACAAGTTCAGATATTTTGGATTTGCAACTTGTAAAAATAATAACATCTTCTTCTTCCACATAATATAATTTTCTTTATCAAATAGTGGAATTTTAACGGTTCCAACTTTTTGTGAAGTCATTATGAATTTTTGAATAAATAAAAATCCAAGGAGTTGAAAAATCACAAAAGTCTAGGATCTTGATTTGTTCGTTAATCAGAAGGCTCTGATACCAATTGTTAGGTCCCAATGTGTTTGTAGAAGGGGGGTTGAATACAAACAGTACCAAATAATCGAATAAATGCGGAATAAAAAATGTGAAACAAAATTCAAGTTAAATAAGTATATTATTAAACTTGAAGGGTGTTACAACAACTGTATCGATTACAAGGAATTAATCTCAAATCAATTATCACAAATCTAGAATAAATTCGACATGAACTTTTTCTATTTTTGCAATAATTAGAATCAAATGCTAAACGCGATTTGAGATTAAGTTCTAGGGATTTTGATCCGCTAGATTGTTACACAAGAACAAGATAAAGATTTCTAGTTGATTGGATTTAACTTTGCAATCTAGAAATTGATCTTTGAAATAAGCAGATGAAAAATGAAATATTTGTTGCGGCTGCTGTGTTCTTGTTTTTTTTTGTTGGATGATTTTTGCTTTCTGCTGCTTATTTTTCTTTTTAATTCATTCAACAGAATTGAATTGAACTGGAATGACAATCCTGAGCTCAGCAAGACTTTCGGTATGACAATCAAATGAACTAGCAGAATGAACTAGCAAGACAATCTCTTAGCTGCTAGGACATTCGGTGAGACTATTGAAAATGGCCTAGCATGACAATCGGTATGACAATCCTGATTGTCATGCTAGTTCATTTTCAATTATCTTGTTGATTTAATGCAGATTTTAATCCAATTAAAATTCTGAAAAACCTTAATATTAATTCAGAATTAATTAATCAATTAATTTAATTAATCAATAAATTAATCTTTGCAGATATAATTTATTTTCTTAATTAAATTATATGACTTAATTAATTAATAGAGAATTAATACTAATCTTGAGCAGCAACCATTCTTCTGAAGATCTTCTGAAAATCACTGAAATATATGAATCAATTCCACCACTTCAACGTTGACACTCGATGTACTGTCTGGTTCATGAGTGACTAACTTCCGTGACGTTTCTTCATGTCTTGACTTTGATACTTTGATTTTCTTCAGATTAAATCCTTGTAATTAATGATACTCTGACGAGATCTCTGTCACTTGATTAAATCCACACTCTTGATTTATATCACCGAGGCATGATCAATTTCTTGAACTTCTTCCAGTGAATTAATTCCTCAAGTCTGTAGATGAACCTTGTTTCTGAATCCTTTGACAGATATTACTCTGTGAGATCTCTTTTGACGGTAGATCCACTATTTACTTATTACATTCTTATTTGAGTTGAGTTGAATCCTCGAATATACAAATAGGCTATGACATATGACTTACAATCTCTGAGACTATAACTTGTGGTGTGTGTGTTTATTGTGGGGTCACAGTACAGAGTAGTTGATTGTTTATTAAGATTGGGTGTTATTAAGGGAAATGGAACTCGTGACAACCCGGATCCCCGACCCCGGATTTGGGGGTGTTATATTAGGCCAACGAATATCTCTATCTTTCTCGATTTCCATCAAGATCTGGCTTCTAGGAGCATTCAGCTTAGCGTATTCAGTGAACTTTTGCCCAGGTCCTCCCTTCTTGGAGGTTGAATCAGGGTTTTGCTCGGTTCCAGGATACTTGTCCTTAGCGATATACTCCAGATCATTTTTTCGCTTCTTGCCTATAGTGGGCTCATTACTCACTACGGTCTTCCTCATGCTCTCTTCCACCTTGATGTATTTCCCTGCCCTATCCTGGAGCTGCAACATGCTTTCAGGGGGGCGTTTGGCTAAGAACATCTTGAAAAACTCATCCATAGTTCTTTGTTGCAGTGCTATCATGGCTATCTTATCATCAAGGTCTGGGACTTTTAAAGCCTCCTTTGTGAAACAATTCAGGTAGTCTCTCAAGGATTTCTTTTCTCCCTGCACAATGCTCATGAGGGATGCTGAACTTTTCTCATGCACTCTCCCACTGATGAACTATTTAATGAAAGCCTGACTTAACTCTCTGAACAACCCAATAGAGTTTGGGGGCAAACGACTATACCACCTTTGAGCCATACCCGACAGGGTTTGAGGAAAGGCCCGACACTTAATAGCATCATTCACGGGCTGTAACAGCAGTGCATTAGAGAATGTTCTAACATGATTAGCGGGATCTCCCGTGCCATCATAAGCTTTTATAGTTGGCATCTTGAACTTCCTTGAGATATGTGCATTCATTATATCTTCAGTGAAGGGCGGAGTAGGATCATCAAGATCTCCAAGGGGAAGAAGATTGCTTGGATCAGCCCTTGGGACAACAATCCTTCTCTGCACTGGACCATCCAGGTCTATGATAGGAGGAGGATTTCTCCCCCTAGGAGGTACCGGGGGTCTGGTGGTTTGGTGCGCCTCCAAGTCGCGTCTTAGCCTTTGAATCTCAGCCTCGTGAGCCCTGATTCTTTCCTTCACTTCTTGGGGATTCGCTTCTTGGGTGCTTTGAGGGCATTGGCTACCATTAGCCATCGGCTCTTTACCAGCACGTCTCCTTCTTGGGGCTACTTCCTCATCCGAAGATTCAGAGTCTCTCTCAATGTAAGGACCAGAAAATTCTTGATCCTCAGGGATATGAGCCAAACCTCATATGTATGGGGGCGAGCGCCCTCGTGCTTCACTACGTCCAGCATGTCCACTTCCTCCAACCTCGGGGTAAAGGGGCATCCCATAAGGGGGGTTAGTAGTAACAATAGTTGAATATTCATACCCGATAGGTCGAGAATTCACAGGTGCATGTACTTGTTGAACTTGGGGATTCGTACCTTGAGTAGCCGAGGGAATCGTCCCTTGTGGCTGAGGTTCAGTTGCCCCTATCTGGGCTTCTCCTTGCGTGGTTGCATAGGTTGAATGAGGAGGTACCTCCATAGTTAAAGAAATCACTTGGGTTGTCCCCATTGGTGTTCCTCCTCCAAGGGCTCTAACTGTTCTCCGTATTTTCGCCATAGTTATTGTTGTGCTTTCCCACAGACGACGCCAAATGTTATGGATAAAAAACTAAGGTTATTATTTGCTGTATTTATTGCTAAGGTTCGGGAGCTCAAGGCCTTTAATGGCTGCTCTCGTGTTTCGTAGCTTAACTCTGCCTTTACGAGATGCCTACGTATATCTGTGAATTAGAGAATCAAGCAAAAAAATGTAGTTCTGATTTGTGGGGTGAGACCCCTTATATAGATGTTGGTGGTCCTTGAATTGGACTTGGTATAGGAGACTTGGTAGCCAAGTCTCAGAATTAGAATGGACTTTGGAGTCCTATATAGTAGGAAACTGATTTCTTATCCTTCTAGGTCCCTTAGAGGCTAATCTGCAAGAATTTATGTCCTTATGGGGACTCTTCTCAGTAGCTGATTTTTCCCTTATTAATTAATTACGAAATTAATTAATATTCAGGGTTTTTGGGTCTTGTTTGTTCCATCAGGCCTGATCTGGTCCATCAGGTCTGATCAATGTGTTAACCTTTTTGGTCTGAATGTCATACATCTTCTTATTGGGCCTAGCAGCCCAAATCATGTATAATTACTATGATATTTAATTACACAATCAGGATTTATTTATCCCTATCAGAGGCATATTTTATATATGTTCTTGATATGATTTCTGGAAGCTAACACTTGGAGGTTGTTCCTTGACATGAGGACTTAAACTTTCATATTTGGATCTAAAACATTTTCTTACTGGAATCCATAAATATATTGAGACAAAGTTGCTTGTTTGAAATGAGATGTGGGGATTTTGTCCCACATTGATATTGTAAAAGAAAGATATTGAGTTTATATAGCATCTTGTGTTAGTATTTTTTGCAACTACTAGCATAAGTGGAATGCTTGTGTGTAGGGCTGTCAATGGATCGGATATCCGATCCGATCCGATCCGATCCGAGAGCCAATGGAGCGGATATGGATCACTTAAAATAAAATCCGATTCGAAAATAATCCGATCCGATATACATAAGATATGGATTTAATAAGATCCGATCCGTAAATAATCCGATCCGAATATATAAATAAATAAATATATATATATAATTACATTGTTAAATTAAGCTATTTTGAAAATATTTTATAATTATAGCTAAATTAAGCAAATCTGAAGTTACATTGTTAAATTAAGCTAATCTGGAAAATTCATTTATTATTATTACATTCAATTCCGTTGTTCCTCATTCTGGACAAGAATAACTTTTCTGTTTCCGGTGAGAAGTCCCTCTATGTATATTTCATTATTAACATTATACGAAAAGCCTCTCAATGGCTTGTTTCTGTTGGATCATGAAATGTATAACTCTGTTCATTTTCTATTTTTGCAGAAATTGTTTGCAAGTCTCTAATTTGCTTGTTTCATGCTAAGACTGAACAATGGAAAGCACGAATTGTATTCCAGTGATACCACTCTTTATATATTCGTTGAAGTGTCTGTAATATTTTTTTATGCTACTGCAATGTTTCTAAGTTTGCAGAATGGATTACAAAATTGTAATATGTGAACTTATGTTTTTTTTATTAAACTTTGCATTTTGGTTTTGCGAATCGTTATTATTAGTGATTTCAACATATTATAAATTTAGCTTTTTTCTAAATATAACGGAGCGGAGCTCCGATCCGAAAATCCGAAAATCCTACGGATTAGGATATGGATCATGCTCTAAAAAATTCGGCTATGATCCGATCTGAATCCGAATCCGAATCCAGTAAAAATAAATGGATCAGGATATGGATTAAGGGTGATCCGATCCAAATCCGATCCATTGACAGCCCTACTTGTGTGGCCTAGTGCTAGTAAGAAGTCTTATATTTTTCTTTTTTATTATAAGTTTAATTATTTATATTGATTATTTAATTATTAAATATATTGAGTAAGGCTTATTTTAATCATACTCTGAATAAATTTTGTAATATTAATATTAATTAATCAGGATATAATATAAATAATAAGAAAAATCCATTTTGTTTACTTTTTTCTGTTTTGTTACTTGAGATACCACATCGAGTAAAATTGAAGAAGAGCAACTTGAGATGCCTATATATTGAGAGGTATACTTGAGATAAATTGAACACAAGTCTCAGTGCTTTTTTATGGGCAAACTGAGGTGCGAGTCGCCGTTGATCATTGTTGGTTCTGTGGCCAGATTGATTTGTTGTCCTGGAAGCGATATTGCTGCATTCCATCACAGCTTAAGTGGGGGCAATAATCTCTTCAGAACATTCAAGTCCTCTTGAAGGGTTTGGCGACTCAGCTGTTGTGTTCTTCTTCTTATCAGAATTTGGAAAGCGATAAGAGATAAGTTTTCTTTACTTTCTTTGTCAATTATAGTCTTTATAGTTTGTTATTGCCTTCGTGTTTTGTTTCGTTAGTTGGTTATTTGGTTATTTGCCTTGTTCTTGTTATTATATATATAACTGCCCATTGTTGCTGTATAGTTAGAATTATACCCAACAATCTTGAAGAGATTATAGTTATATATATAGTTAATTAGCAAGATGGTTAACGAAACTGAAGTTCCTAAGACTGTTGAAACTGGTTCTGGTTCTGGTGGTACTGTTTCCATTGATTGGACTACGTACCGTTTTTCTCAGCCAATTGATTTATCAGGTATGCCTGATAAATTCGGTGGTGGAGTTTCTTTTTCTCGTTGGCCGAAAAAGATGAAGCTCCGGTTAATGGTTAAGGGTCTATGGCCAGTGGTACAGTATGATCCTCCTGTGTTGGATCAAGAAAAAGCTGAAACTATTAAGGCTTATGCTTTATGGGCTGAGAAGGATGGGGTGGCTAGGGCAACCATTTTGGCAGCCTTGGAAAACACCTTGTTCGATGTTTATTCATCAGATGCCTATACTGCTAAATTCTTATGGGATAAGCTGGACCAAACCCATAATACTGATTCTCAAGGTCTTGAGAAGTATTCAATGGCTAGGTTTCTTAATTTCAAGTTGGTGGATGGGAAATCCATGACTGAATAGGTTCATTAGTTTGAGATGTTGGTTCATGCTTTGGGTGAGTTCGATATGGTATTGCCCGAGAAGTTTCGAGTGATGTCATTGAAAAGCTCCCTAAGTCTTGGGAAGAGTTTGCTATCTCCCTGAAAAGACAGAAAGGGGAGATTACATGGACTAACTTGATGTTGGACATCTCTGTACAGGAGCAACACAAGTCCAAACAGGGACATGTGTTGCCTGTGGAACATGGGAGCTCGAAGGTGAATGTAGTGACTGTTGGACAGAAGAGAAAAATAGTCACTAAGAAGGCTAACACTAAACCTGACAAGAACAAGGCTAAGAAACCAAAGGAGAACAAACCATGTTGGTCTTGTGGACAGGTTGGTCATTGGAGCAAGGACTGTTCAAATAAGAAAGCTAAGAAAGCTGGAGTGGTAGCTCAAGCAAATACTGTGCTTGGACTTGGAACCACGAGTGGGCCAGTAGCTAACATGGTCATTGGTGAGGTTGTTGCCTCTGGAACCGATGACGAGTATGTTACTTACAACCCTGTACTACTTTCCACTTATCTATCACATGAGTGGTTGATTGATACTGGAGATAATGTACATATTTATGCTGATATTAGCTTGTTTGTATCTTATCAACAGAGTCATGGAGTGATAGTGACGATGGGGAATGCTAGTGCTGCACAAGTGCTTGGAATAGGAAACGTGGACCTGAAGTTTGCTTCTGGGCGGATTCTATCTCTCACTAGAGTGCATCATGTTTCCTCTATTCGTAGAAATATTATAAGTGGAAGTTGTTTAGTTAAAAACAGCTTTGAACTTTCTTTGAAGTGTAATAAAGTAGTTATTACTCATACTGGTACATTCTTTGGCAAGGGTTACTTGTCTGATGGTTTGTTTTTAATAAATGTTGAACCCATTTTGGGTGGTTTTATTAATGATAGTGTTGCACCTTCTGTTAATTGTGTAGAATCATCTGATTTGTGGCACTTACGACTTGGTCATTTAAATTTTGGTACTCTAAAGAATATGATAAATTTAGAGTTGATTCCAAAGCATGCCATTGATAAGAAATCTAAGTGTCAAGTGTGTGTAACTGCTAAACAAACAAGAATACCTTTTCATAATATTGTTAGAGATTCAGACTTGTTAGATCTAGTTCACTCGGACATATGTGAATTCAGTGGTGTGTTGACTAAGGATCACTGTAGATATTTCATTACTTTTATTGATGATTGTAGTAGATATTGTTATGTTTATTTGCTTAAACATAAGGATGAAGTACTAGATAAATTCATTATGTATATAAATGAAGCTGAAACACAAACTGGCAAAGTACTTAAACGTTTGAGATCTGATAGAGGTGGTGAGTATACGAGTACCTTGTTTAATGAATTTTACGCAAGCAATGGAATAGTTCATGAGGTTACTCCACCATATACACCTGAGTCTAATGGGGTGGCAGAGTGAAAGAACAGAACTTTTAAAGACATGATTAACAGTATGCTAATTAATTCTGGGTGGCCTAAGTACATGTGAGGAGAGGCTCTGAATACGGCTTCCCATATTTTGAATAGAGTCCATCTGAAACATATGGACAAGACACCATATGAAGTATGGAGAAAGCGTAGGACAAGTTTGAGTTATCTTCGTGTGTGGGGGTGCCTTGCTAAGGTGCTTTTCCCTGAACAGAAGAGAAAGAAACTGGGTCCGAAAACTATTGATTGTATCTTTCTGGGCTATCTTGAAACCATAACTGCTATGAGATTTTTAGTATTAAAATCTGACATAGATGGTATTGTGGCGAATACGATAGTTGATTTTCGTGATGCAACTTTCTTTGAGGAAGTATTCCCTATGAAGACTGGTATATCTTTGGGTAGTTCTGAGGATGATCCCACTCACTCATAGAGTTCTATTCCTGAGCATGTGGAAAAGATGACAAATATGAGGGTGGATCCTGGTAGTAGCTCTACTCCTAACAAAGTAGAGGAACCTAGAAGGAGTAAGCGTGCAAAGGTAATCAAGGACTTTGGAAGTGACTTTATCACTTACAATATCGAGGATGAGCCTTTAACTTTCCATCAAGCCATGGATTCTTCGGAGTCAAGGAATTGGAAAGGCGCTGTAAAGAGTGAAATTAACTCAATTATTTCAAAAGGAACATGAGAGTTAGTTGATCTCCCTCCTGGGTGCTCTACTATTGGATATAAATAGATCTTCAAGAGGAAGCTAAACCCTGATGGCTCAATAGATAAGTACAGCAGCAGATCAATACAATTGTTCAGTGTTTTTATCTTCTTCTCCAAAACAACGAGAGCTGATAAAATAAGCAGCAACGATTTATAGAGAAGCTCAAGCACCTTGAATATCCGTTTAACTTCTCACCGGAGAAACGTTATTATGCCCGATTTAACTCTTGTATATTCATAGGGGCATTATAATCGTTATCCGAAAATTGAATCTTTGGACAAACTCAAAGCTAGATCATTGTATAAAATTTGATTTGTAAATCTTTGTAGTAGCTAGGAACTTTGTTGTTCTTAGATTGTAACCGGTTAATTTATTTACCGGAGTGTAGCAACACCCCTCGCGGATTTATATATGAATATGTACTTCCCCGAATATCTTCTGTTCCTCGTTTTATTGTCCCAAATATTATTCAACTCAAGAACACGGAACCACTAACCGAACACTAAAATTTATATCCGCAAAAGATTTGAAAGAATTTTTCTAATTTAGTGAGTATCGTATTCAACCCCCCTTCTATGATACTTCGGGACCTAAAAGTGTGCATGGTGTTATCGTGTGCCTCCTCGAACAGACACTTGGGTCGCCGCCTCTCCACGTCACGGAACGGGTCGAAAGGCGATTTGGGCGAATGACTCGATGTCTCGCGTACGCGAGGCGACCGGGGTGAGGAATTTTACTGCTGGTTTAATTAAAGTATTTTCCGACTTGTTATATTATTTAATATGAAAAATGAGACCCTAATATAACTGGAATAAATGTGTATATTAGCATTTGTTGATCAGAGATTAAACTCTGATATGGTTTTTTAATACTGATATGCATGAAATCAGTATTTGATGTTATATGCTAATATGCCAGGATCATTATTTACTGTTGAAGCAAAACATAACGTTTGAGATAGTATACACAACTCACAGACTTGTGAAAATCCTAACTACTTCTTTTCTCTGTTTTCTCCTACAAATATATAGATCTTTGCATAGATTTTCAGCGCGAATTGAGGTATAGGTTGCTGTTGAGTGCTACGCATCTATGGACGAAGTACTCTGTGCGGTTTTATACTGGAAGCAATATTACTGCAACCCAACACAGCGTAACGGGGCAAAAATTTCTTCAAGAACAGTTTAGACTTCTCGAAGGTTAGGCGACTTAACTGTTATTGGCTCTTTCAGAATTTGTTAAAACTTCTGTTAGAGCTAAGTGAATATATCCTCTCTTTGTCAATTTATTTACTGATTGTATCATTTTATTTTGCCTTTGTTTTTTGTTTTGTTAGTTGATTTATTACATGTTCTTGTTAATCCTAATTATATAACTGCCCATTATTGCGCAGGGTAATTTTACCCGACAATATACTTATCGTTTTCTCAGCATACGTGATTGTAAGCTCCCATCAGGCACATATTTGAATGACATTAGATACAAAATCAAAACTCAAATGCTACTGGAGCGGCTCCAATTTTTGGCAGCCTTCAAAATGCCAACTTTATCATATGTATAATTAAAGATATTAACTTTTATGTTATCTTTTTTTTTCTCGTCATTTCTATCACATTTTTTCAAAAAGTAATATAATAGTTGACCCACAAATATGTCAACTTCACCAGTTTAATAAAAATATATATAATATAAACATATTAGAGAAATAATAATTTGTTCATTATTGAGACCATATTTGAAGTTGGTGACATATTTTAAGAAAAGAAAATTTTTGACACCCCAAATTTGACATTACATGTCACCTCACTTGACATAGCAAAGTAAATTACTCAACAATTCCAATAGAGAAGTATGCTCTTAAACCATCTCTAACTGACAATATTTAAAATAGTGTATTTTTTTCATTATTTTAGGGCGAAAAGTACACAATTTAAAATATTCATTCTGAATCAATTACGCTAAATGTTACACTAAAAGTCTAAAATAAGACATATATAATATTATTACTTTTCAAAAGTAAGTACCTTGGTGGCTTATAATATGATATAAATGGGATGTGACTGTAATACACCGATTTTCTATTAATTAATACAAGTGCACAGTGGAAATTATGAAAAATGTCAAATTTGGTGTAAAAATTAAGGTTAAATATCAAAGTGGTCACTCAACTGAAATTTATATATCAGTTTAATCATCAAACTTTAACTGGGTATAATTTGAATCATTATAGTCATAATAAATATCAAATAGATACCTCAAAATATGTGCTCGAGAATTAAAAATTATTTTTATTAATATATCTACACATTTTTCTATAATCCTACTACAAACAAATGAAAATTTAAGAATTCTAGTATTTTAGATAATATAGTGAGATTTCTAAAAAATTATCGACTATTTTTTTAATTTTGTAGTTATTTTTTATTTAAATAAAAACAATTAGTACATAAACTTTTAAAAATCTCACCATATTATCTAAAATATTAAAAAATTATAACTTTTTCATTTGGTTGTTATAAAATTCAAGAAAAATGTATAGAACTCCAGAAAAATAATTTTTAATTCTCGAGCACATATTATTTTGAGGTATCTGTTTAATATTTATTATAACGTTAATGATTCAAATGATATCCCGTTAAGTTTGATTATAAAAATAATATATGACCTTAATTTGAGTGACCACTTTGATATTTAACGTGTAAAAATTGCACCAAATATAAGTTTGATACCAAAGTTAATGGCATACTATATTACTGTTATTTGGTGTCATTTGACAACATTATAGTATTGGGTTGAAGTGAGATTTATGTTATAACCATATTATAATAGTGTTATAGTGTTGGTTGGAGTTGCTCTTAGCAACTACATTTTCACTTAAAATTCACTTGCAATAACATTGTTGTTTGTAATTTGGATGAAACTAATTAGATTTTAGATGTTGAATAACCCCTTGTTGTAGTTAGTCTTAGATGCTACATTTTTAATTAAGTTCACTTGTGACAATAGTGTAGTTTATAACATGAAAGAAACTTATCTTATAAGTCTCCTCTAATACATAAGATTTTTGATGTATCGGTTAGGAACTCCAGTAGTTAGATGCATAAGGAAAAAAACGACTTCACTATATGCACTATCATCTGTATTTCTTACTAACTTGTCTATTTTTTACAAGTTTCTCAGATGCATACATTCCCCCTCAATGTGCATTTTTGGAATTAGACATAACTAGGGATAGGCAAGATCAAGGGTATCCCCGCCCCCATCCCCAAATTTGATAACGATCCCCGAACCCGCTCAGAACCCCGAACAAAGATTATTTTCCTCCCCGATTTCCGTCTTGAAAGGAGAGCGGGGATCCACGCGGGAATTAGGGAAATTTGCTTTTTAATAATAATAATAATAATAATGTAATATTATATATATATATTAGATTTTTTAATAAAAAATAATCTACTAATTCGTAACATATAAATATATTGATATTATCTCATATTTTTAATATCGAATGATATTGAAATTGATTTATAATATAAATAAATGATAAATTTTAAACTATAAAAATATATTTTGTTATATTATAATGTAAAAATTTGATCAATAAATTATATATTATTTTAAATTCTAATAATATTATAAATATATGTATTTTAATAATTTATTATGTATGATATATATAGTTTATAATTTATATATATACATAATCCGAATCAGGGATCAGGAAGGGGAGATACTAATCACCGACCCCGTCCCATGATCTCCAAAATTTTTATAAAATTTTCCACAATCTCCGCCTCGCCCCCGAAAAATTTCCCGAATACCCGACCCAAACGGGGCGGGAATCGGATCAGGGTCGGGCGGGGCATGATGGATGTCCATCCCTAGACATAACAGTATTACTATAACAATTTAGAAGCTTTACTTCTTTTATTTATCAAGTGAAAGCACAACCCTTTGTCTGTCTTATAATTTAATTCAACACATAATTTGGTTTAAGCAAACCGGAAAGTGAAATTATCAATGTTACATAGGTGGCTCTTCACACTGTTCATTCCAATATACGGTACAAAACATAATTAATCCCGTCGTTGATAACAGTTTATTCTCTCACTAAAACAGAATAAGAAAAAATCGACTGTCTCGCTTTTTCAAAAAATAAATCTCATCATCTTTCATTGGTCAGTCTAGAGAGTGAAAAGTCATAAAAATGACATTGTTATTTGATTATATACCCGACCGAAGAAAGATAGTCAGTTTTATTCATGACATGGCAATCCTTAAATTGCTAAAAACATTA